>NC_092621.1:68727500-69027500 GCF_047663525.1 Anas platyrhynchos | reverse complement strand
GATTTGAAGCCTGAGTTGTCTCCAAAATGCGCCCAAAGTGTATCAAGGCAACAAATGTATTTTTCTCAGAAATTAGGCAAAGCCAACATCTGTCAGGTAAGGAGGAGTCAGAGGCACAACTAGATCCTTGACCAGCACTTCTGCTTCACAGTGAAAGGAAGTATTAGCTTCCACTTACTCCTAGACTATGAGATTCAACCAAGTATAGCTTCTTGCAGAGAATAATAAAAAAAAAAAAGTATGTTTCTAGCTCAGCCATGCCTTTCAACAACAGGGGTAGATAAGAATGAAGAAAATAAAACATGATTTCCACCCTACATTAATGGTGAGTTCAACAGCCAAATATGCCAAAACAATATGGTGGTAAAATACGCCCCTCACAGTGCTCAGATGAAAGAGCAAGTGAGCTAGAATATTCACTCTGCTTGAGATTCCAATAGCTATTTCTAAGAAGACTTCCTTCACCTTCTTTCATCCAGATGGTAGGCATTGAACAGACAACAACACATAGGAGCAGACTCATGTAGTTACAATAATTCAGAGAAAACACTGGACCACTGCTCAGTAGCAGTGGGGAAAAAAAAGCAAAAATGTAAAGAAATACTGGGAAAGGGACATAAAATAGAATTGGGAATATCATTGTACACATACTATTATATAAATCCATAATCAGTTGCCATACTAAATAATACAGGAAAATCTGTCCCTTTCACCTCAGAAAAGATGTAACTGGGCCTAGAAAAAGGTTTAAAGAAGATAAACAAGGATGATCAAAGGTAAGGAACAGCTTTCCCTATGAGGAACAGCTAAGAAATCTGGAATTCTTCAGCCTGCAATGGGGAGTAAGAGGCAGATAAATGACAGCTGTACAGCTGTAGAAAGGACCTGGTTTGCACTGCTACAGATCAGAATAGAAGGTTCCTGTGTTTGGAACAGGTTATCTTCAAAGATCATCTGCCCTCCTTAGTGGCCTCTCACAGGTGCCAGATGACAGCTCCCTTAACTAGCCAAAGACTGCTCTACTGAAGCCCAGTGTCTTTATCCTGCTACTTGCCTTCTTCACCTCCATCCATATTTTATATCCTGCCATACATTTTCACTGCAGCCAAGGCAGCCATCAACATTTACATGCTCAGACAGTTCTGCACACTTCATGAGTAGCAGATTCAGTAGTACTCCTCTCCTAGCTGGCCACCTGCATCAAAAAATTGCCCCCAACACACTCCCAGAATATCCATAACACAAAAACATTTCTAAATCCACAAATTGTGACCAACAGTAATTCAATGCATCATTAATACATTAGAAAATGACCTTGTTGCCAGGGCAGATTTATCATACAGTTATCAGTGTATAAAATGGATATATAAATATACATATACCCCTCTTAGCAAAAAGTATGTCTAATTTACTAGCCATCATCAAAGGGGTCCTCACCCTTACAGCACTGATGCAGAATAATCAACTGCTCCAAGACTTCCTACTGCTTCCTGACGTGGCCCTATTTACCACACTGTCAAGTCCTCTTTCTCCCCACTCCAAGATAGGAGCAGGTAGGTCATGTCATTAACATCAAGGCCAAGAAAGAAGACAGCTTCTTCAAAACTATAATGACTTTTTGTGGACAGTTATTGTGTTTACAGTGCCTCTAATCCCCAGACTGGGCCAACAGGTCAGCAGAATGCAGTGCTAACTAATGCAAAGCATGACTACACATCTTGAAATCACACAAAAGCAGCAGGAATAAAAACTAATTAATACATTTCATTCTCAAGTAAAACCAAATTACCTGAGGAATTCCTTGTGAAGACATGACTGCTTGATTATAGAAAATACGACCAAAATGATCTCGATCTGGAAATACTTCTGCTTGCCGAGGCAAATTTGCTCCTCCAGAATCAACTACAGTAAATGAAAATATATTAACATATGCCTTTGAACAGTGTTATATACATAAATTGTTGGTAAAATATCTGCATGTTATTGAAAATATCCAGCCCTTACTATCACTACTGCTACCTGGTATCTATGTATATTAGGATACCCTTCCTGAAAATGCAGAATTAGTACATTCCACATACACAACTAACATCCACACCAAATATTATAATGAAAAATATATTCAGATGGCTTTAGAGATACAACCATTCTTCCTGCAGATACTTCTAACCTCATCTTACTGCAAAACATTTGAACTAAGATCACTTTCAGTGCACAACTTTTAAGACAATTTTTCTATTGCAATTCTGTCACAAGTTCCAAAAAAATGAAGAAACTGTGTTCAAGATATATAGCACATGTACTTTCACACTTGATTATCCAGACATACTGAAGACATTTTATGTTTACAGTCTTCAAGAACCTTATTTTATATTCATGCCTGCCTCATGATGTACCCTCTAGCTTATAGGTCATCAACTTCAGCTACCTTTTCACTCCAAGAACATGAGAATAAATCAAAAGACTCCAAAGATGGAGAGAAGGTGAGAAAGAAACGCACTGGGCATTTGCACAAGCATCCCTTAGAACTCTGGTAAGTTTTACCTACGAGTAACAATCCACACATACATTCTCATGTTGCATGACGGTAGCTGGTAATCCCCTATATTCAGCTTTACCATTAAGAAGGGTTTTGTTTCTGTACCCTGCCCTCGTAGAACCACTCTCCTTAACATAGCATCAACTCTAGCAACTACAGAAACATACAACTGGTCACTACTGTCAAATGTTGTGCAATGGGTCATCCCTGAACACAAAAGAGAATGCCCAAAACAGTGACTGACTCTCAGTGACAAATGGCATCAGGTGTCAACATCAGAGAATTAGCACAGTGACCACTGAGGGAAAAGGAAGACCAAACTGCATGAAAATTAGGTGGTCAGGAAAACACTCCCTCTCGTGTTTTCCTAACCGTCTAATTAACACAAGCCCAGGTATAGAAATTAAAAAGGTCAAGGAATTCACTGGGTTTGATGACAGGCAGTATTGTTTGCAAGGACTATACTTATCAAAGGTATAGGTTCTCCAAGACACCTTCCATTGCAGTATGACAATCCCACAGTCTCCACCCACATTGTCCCCAAATCCACCCCACCAATACTTTCAAGTTCACATTTCTTCTAAACTTTCTCTTGATATTCACCGCATGTTTGACCAACCAGCAGGGATTGTACATGTTGCTGCTGGCTAAGAATTACCATTTTTATTTTTTAAATGGGGACGATGTAATGGTCTTTCTCCTCTGCTCTAATGCTGATCTATACAAAATCCACAGGCATACACACTCTCTGAAATCTGTCAAACTTGGCTTAAAATTAGTTAATGGGTTTAGAAGTTATTAGACCAGGATTTGAGTCTGACAGTCAGAGAGCCTGGTTAGAGAGTCCTTGTAGTCATACAAAACCAGACTAAGTGTTACCTGTAATAAAGTGAAGACATTTGGACAAGACCATAGGATGGATTACTCATGCATGATGGATGTCAGGGAAAGGAAAAATAATGAAGTGATACATACAGTGGTGTAGTTACATCTGTATGTTGTAAACCAAGACCTACAGCAATGCAGAAAATAGTGCTACAAAGCTAAAAGTGCACTCCAGTAAGATTTGCAACTAATCTGTAGAAGTAACATTATATTGATGAAAATGCATTTGCAATTGAAATATTTACCTGGTTAGTTGAATCTGGGGACCTGTCAGCCTCAACAACGTGTTTTGAAAGAAGCAGTGTTTTATCTAGAGATCATGTAATACCATTGACAAAGGTCATTTGCTATTTCCTCAATGGGACTCACCCAAATATATACAAGGGAGATGATTTTGCATTGCAATTTCTTGAGCACGTAAGTGTTTCTTAACGGTGATAGGATAATAAGTACCACCTTTGACAGTTGCATCATTGGCGACAATCAAGCATTCCACCCTGAAAGCAAAACAAGTTTATGGGAGAGAAATATAGTCCTAGTAAACAAATCATTTGTTGATTAAGAACTGCAACACACTCAAGACACTTGAAACCCTTGGGATGCTCAAGAAAGCAACCCTCTTTACCTGCATTCCCTCAAATACATAGTACAGCAGCAGTTGCAGCACTATGACGTTCTGCTTCACAGTCCCTTAGCTCCCTAAATAATTAGCTATAGATTCATACTTATTTCCAACAATAGTTTTAGTGGTACGTTTAGTAAGCAAAACTAATTCTTGACCTAGAATACTGTTCTGTCTCTTGAAAATTGCCTTACTGATGCACAAATCTCTTTTCATCATCATACACCAGAAAATCTGTGTGTCCAACTTCAATACGCAATACAGTTATTTAAAAAATCACCTCCTTTTAACAAAAACTGAATGAATTAAGACACTGAATTTGCTGATATTTTGAGTCTCTGAGACAAAACACTTAAAAGCTAATAGCTTAACACTGGAAATTAAGCAGTATTGTACCTTATTGCTTTTCATATCATCAATAATGTAGCTGACTGCTATCTCTCACCCAGATATTCGTCCAATGCCTGTAATAATTCCTCCTGCTGGTACCTCTTCATTACCATACAACTGGTAGCCTGCAAACTGGGAGAACTCCAAGAATGGAGACCTGAATAACAACAAAGACCATAACAAGATTTTTAAACAGGAATTGGCCTAGTACTCAAATGTCACCAAATCTCAATTATAAGATCTAGTTTTATTTTTTTTAAATCTCACTTTTTAAAAAGATGAGTATTTCAAAGAACACATTTGTAAAACTTCAAATGGTGATAACTGCCAGTGCTCATGGAAACTAATGATAAAACAAGTCTCTTAGAATATTGACCTGAGAAAGAGAATTCGATGTGTTTTTAAGCAGAGAAAGTACTTACCCTGGATCAATAAGCCTGTCAATTCTCTCTCTGGGTAACAGCTTTCCTCTTGATGTGTGAAGCTTACGAGCTTTTTCTCCACCCCCTGTGATACAACAGTCATTCTTAAGGTTTACACTGAACACAGACAGACAAATTAACAGTTATATTAAAATTTAGAATGGAAGCACTAAAAAGTTCCCAGCTTTTCAAATATGGAGTTCAATAATGCATTCAATAAATAATGATTTTCACTTCAAACAGACTTAAGGTATTGATACAAATGCTTGTCTTTTGGAATCTACTCTATTTTTCCCCTTCATTTTTTATGGCTAGTCTTCATGTAAAGATACTAATAAACACAGTTGCCTGAAACTTTCACCCTCTGCTTGGCTATCAACAGAAGGGCTGGAAACTTGAATACACAGAGGAAAAGCACAGCAATAAGAACTACAAAATACACTTTTTCCCAAACTAGTTCAAAACAGCTATGCTGAATCCAGTCTTGAAAGACCCAACACTACCAGGATTCATTTCCTTAGATTACTCCAAAGCTGTGAGCATCAGAGTTCAGAAACACAGCATTTAATATCAAGGTTATATTTATCTTTGCTTCATTTCAGCCCGTTACTGGAGGCCAACCTAAATCATATCTTTTGCTCTCTAGAGCTTTGTGTCATTCAATACTTAAGATTTGTTGACACACCTCAGCCTCTTTATAACAATAGCTTATCCAAACAGCGTCTCTTTATGTAGACAGATCACTGATCCACCTCGTCACTCTAAAATTGTCTCCCCTTGTCCAAAATAAAGCAGGTGTTATTTTGCTAGCATTTCTCCTGAGACTTCTAGATTTCTTTGTTAGCTAAGCATTGCTGAAACAGAGCTTTTAAGCCTACCTGTCAAGCCATCCCTCTTACCTCTTTCTTTGACCACTATGAATATCATTTCCTACCTATAAGGCAGGCCAGAAAGCCCACAGATTATTTCTGATTCAGTCTGTTCATTAGGTCTGTATATCCAGCCTAAGTCTAAATCTTGCACATTCTTTCTGCACAGGTCTCTTAAGATACAGCCTTTCATATCCACCCACAGAGCTAATACTCTCATCCAAGTTCCCAACATCCCACATCATGATTACTACAACATTTTCTCTGACCTTAGCTGAAACCATCTTGCCTTTCTCATTTACACTTAGAGTGTTGCTGCAAGAATCATTTTCTATCCTGTGATTTTCGTCATCTCTGTGCATACCCCCTCTTCACATGCTAATCCTAAATGCTTGCCCTCCACACCCTATAGCCATTCTGTCGAACATTTCTCTTTCAGGATCAAGAGGTTCACTCCACCCTACACTAGACTCCTTTCTGAAGCAGAAATTTCTGAAGCAGAAATTCACTGAAAAAAGCTTGGAGGTGTTTAACGTGAAATCTCCTGTTCAATTTCTCCTCTACAGCAATGTCTATAAAGACTTCACTGTGACTGTGGATTGGTTATGATTCCTGCCAGTCACAAAGCCTAGAAGTATCTCAGTTGTAAAATTATTTTGCTTGTCATCCGAAATCCACCTGCTGTAATTTTTTACAGCCCATACATTCTTTGGTGGCAGGGACCTTCCTGTTACACACACTGGTATTACACAGGAGAATGTGATAGAGGATTACAACAGACCTACCCACCAGAGCAACAAATAATGAAATATGCATTACAAAGACTTCTGGCAAGAGCTCATTCTCTGAATGACGGCTCTTAGAAACAAAAAGATGTTGCACTGATCCCTCAAAAGTATTCAGTCTAAGTATCCAATTCTTCTTGGTTGGATGAGATGATCTGAGAGGTCTTTTCCATCCTGAACAATTCTGATTCTTGTATACCTGTATGACAGGCAAAGCAATCTCACTTGATCACACTCTCAAAATACATATAAACTTTGTGACAGAGCTCCCTTCCTGAGATGCAGAAGAGGACTGTGTTCTTGTCCTGTTATCATATAACAAGCAAGAACAAGAAAAGGTGCAGCAGTGAAGAAGGCCATTATCACTAGTTCATGAGCCACACAGGGTACTACTAAACAGTCCCTACACCCATAAAAGACACAGGGAGTCTACAGGATTCAGCACATCCTTATGAAGTCCTTGAGCTTCATTACATAGCAAACAAGGAAGAACATTAAACTCATACTCTTAAATGTACTCTGTTCCAAAGTTGTACAAGAAGTTGCATTACATAGGAAACAGCACACTATCATGACACACACAAAGTGAGAATTAAAGCTACATGCTTGATCTCAGGCAGCACAGTTTAGCTTTGATAAACCACTTCATTTTGTATTTCTCAGTCAATTGTAATTAATTTAGGTAGTCCTATATCAGTAAAGATTAAACCCGAAACACAGGTTTCAAACTTCCAAATCAGTACAGATTTAATTATTTTTATTTTTTTTTTTGCCAGCAAAACAACAACAGAGGTCTTTGTAAGCCCCCTTGAAAGTGAAGAAACTAACACACAACCTGAACAGCAATACATTTGCCAAACCAAGCTTTTATAAAAGCAGGCAGCCGAGGATGAAGCAAAGAAGCATGTGAAGAGGAAAGTATATGAGCAAAAACCATTTTTAATAGTCCTTTCTATTTTTAAAATATTGCCATTAAATTCATTAAAGAAACATATTTTCCATTGATTAAAAAGACTGATTAAAAATGAAACAGCTCTAAATATCCAGTTTTCACCATATATTTTGCTTACTTTTTGCCTCTTTAGCAAGGAAATTAGTCTTCTGTTTTGTTATATCAACCTTACTTTAACTTATTGTCCTTTTCCAGTAATTTATGGACTTGCTGCATTAGGATATTCCTGTGATATTCTGTTGGCAAAAAAATGTATTAACACTCTAAATACTGTGATAAACAAATAAATGCCAATGTTAAAGACTCTTTTTCTTACTTAAACCAAATTACTTTGAAAAAAAACACCAATATTTCGAACCAAGCTAACTTGGACATAAACCCTTTAAAGTTTTCAGCTGATGAAAGATAGCACCTAGATGCAGACAGATGACCTAAACTTCAGTATGACTACCACAATCCACCTAATGTTGTGTCTGAATGAACTGATTAATGGGAAAAATAGTAATAACTTAAAGAAAAACATCTATTTTAGGACTAGTTTAAAAAAGTATTCTAAAATCTGGACTACCATACTCACCTAATTTGATTTTTTCTGCTTGTTCCTGGAGTTCCTTTACCAGTGCTTTCATTCGTTCATAGTTTTCCTAAGTAGGGGAAAAATGTTTCAAGTTTAACCAAGAGTGACAGTGCTATGTTTGAACAAAGAAACACAGAAATTAGTGCACAAGATTTATGTCTCTTCAAAATTTCAATCTACCTTATTAAATTCTTGTTCTGCACTGTTTGTAAAGTAATAAAATTTCTACCTGTGTGTCGGCTTTCCTCAGGCATCCCAAAACAACCTTCACAAAAACTCTGAGTGTGTTCGAATTGTAAAAGGTCAGTTCTAAATTTAATGAACCATTACCAGAATTAGTCATTACAGAGTTGAAATGTTATTTTTCAGGTTTTGTTAATGTTTTGTTACAGGTTTGTTTGCCTTTTACAAATCTAATTTTGTAAAACAAAACATCATGGACACTCAAATTAATTGCTGCTATGTCTCTTCTACGGAAGATGAACGACCTAGACTGAACAGAAATTGGTAAGCAATTTCTATATTCTTATTGTTTAAGTAGAATGTAAAGAGAAAACAAAGCTTTGCAAAACCAAGGAGACTGGTCTTCGAGGCAATATTCATCTTATAAAAACAGACTTTTGCAGCTTTTTATATGAGCAAACCAGTACTGAGCTCACCACTGCAGAAATATCCAATACTCTGTGTGATCATTACAGCTGTTTTTATCATTTCTTCAGAATTAGAACATGTTAGTCAACCTTAACTTGGCTTTTCAGACACACTAAAAACTACGTAACTGCTTTGAAAAGTATAACCACAACAAAGCAAAGAGATACATTAATTGTTGCACAAAGAAATCATACTGTCTTGTCTAATTGCCATGTAGAAGATATTAAAGTCTACAGAAAAAATCAATCTGGAAACTTCATATTCAGACTTGAACACTCAGAACTGGGGTTTCCCCTGGAAGCAGCAAGTGTTGTGGTTTAAATAGCTTTGTTTAGCTCTGTCTTAATCACAGAAAGACACCATGTGGTGAAGGGCAAAGAGAATGAAAACAGGTATAGGCCCTTTGGATTCAAACCACTTTAGGTGTACAGAAGGACTTTAAAAAGAAAACATTTCTCCTCCTTTACAACTGCTATGAAGAGATAGAAAATATCCTACTGAAAGGTAAAAATGTGTCAGAAGAAAGCAGGTCTTGGCCACTTCCCCCCCTGGTACACAGGGTCGGCAGCAGGTCAGCCCCTGTGCCTGGGGAAGGACTGCACATCCCCACTGAGTGCTGCGGGCAGCAGGGCTCAGCCTGCACCCGGTGCTTCCCAGGAAGATGACTGCAGAACGCTACCTACCTGCCTTCGGAGCTGCCCTGAAGCCCCAGGAGACAGGGATGGGGAAGTCACCAAACTTTGTGTCCCCTCCCTCAGATGTAAGGCTGCATTATCTGCTCCAGCATGCTGCTCCTCCTTTGGTGCTTCAGTCTTTCTTCCTGGCCCACCCTCCACACAGACCTAGCACCTACCTCTTCAACTGTTTTTTGTTTGTTTTTGTTTTGTTTTTTTCCCCCCCTTCCTAAGCTGTGAAATCACAGGGGAATGACTTACTGACAGTTTTACCATTGTTCACAGCATCCCAGAGAAACAAGTACAAAGCAAGCTGCGTCTCGTTAACAGGACTCCGGCACTCCCCAGAGACACTACGGACAGCAACTGCAGCCACACACACAACCACTCACCAATGAGGAAAGCAGAACCTGATTTCAGACCTTCAGAAGAGCGCTTACAACTCCTACAACTCCCCTGTAAAAGTCCGTAAAACAGACATTGTAACTCTGTTCTTCTAAATCTGCAGTTGTTACAAGATCCAGTGTTACTGTATGCGTGAGTGTTCAGTTTGTCTAGCCAACTCACTTCCCAGCACTGCACACAAAATTTTCCCTGTTTCTCCTTCTTCAGTCAGCCTGTTTCCTCTAAACACACTCACCTTTTTTGACAGTACTGAGATTTAAAGATCACCTTTAACATAGGAAAAAATGCAGCTAAAAATAGCTGAGGGAATTAGAAAGGTTGTAGCAACCCCAGTTGCAGGCTCCCTTATCCGATTCTGAATTAACAGCTCCTGGCAGCTGCTTTAGCTATTCTCCTACATGAAAAACTGTGAAAAGATTTTTTACACCATCTATAGAAACCATTGCATTCCAGTATTTAAGTTAAATTCAGTTGATTTCTAACCTTATCCTTCATGTCCTTAACCACACCACAACATCATTGTATGTTACAAAGGCAAAGTAAAGATGTTTTCAAATCTTTCTATGGGTTTTTTAAGAAACAGCTCCCTTCAGAAACAAATCTATTATTCCTTCTAATAAGCTCTTTATTAACTTATGTCAAAAAGGCAACAAGTTCTTTCTGGAAACCAGCCCCTGCACCAGTCAGTCTGCTCTTAATGTAAGGGCTCCCGGGAACTTTAAAGCAAAATCTAGAAGCCAAAGTTACAGACTAATCCTACAGTTATTGTATGAGCTGAATTACTGCTACACAAGGTAAGGAGCAGTCAGAGCTAATCTTTAGAATCTTTACATAGACTCTCCTCTATTTTCTAGAACTTAGACTAACTCATTTTTAAATTACATTTTTACCTGTCTGGTTTGACAGTTTACATTATGAAGGCCAGCCTGTCTAGCTGAATTCACAGCCAGAAAAGCAAACATTAGCTGCAGGAGGCAAGACCTTCATCACGTATTGTTATGCCTTCTTGTGTTTGCACTGCTACTCCGTGTATTACATTTGTTTCAGATGGTTAAGTACCTCACAGCACGGACCCCAGCTCTTTGTGTTTGTAAAGCACCACGTACATTTACACTAGTCTACAAATTGTAATTATTTCTACCAAATACTAACACTATTAGGAACCGTACTGCTTGAATGACGTACCAGATGTGTCCAAGTAAGTGGGCTTGTCTAGCATAGCCACGCAAACTTTTCCTGTCAAAATGTCCCATTGGAAACTGCTGCCAAAACTTGTGAACACTAATGAAAAAAAAAAAAAAAGTAAAAATGTATCCTAGAAAAAATTACCTGGCCTTGCATTTTTTTGAGCTCTGGAGGTACACACGAAAATGAAAATCCATTAACAGCTTAGCTGAGTAAACACATTATTACTTTTTTTTTGTAGGTGTGAATATACACACACGTGCACAAACATACACACACTCACTTCACATGTACAAGCTTTGTACATATACACACCAAAGCTTCACGGAAGTTTCTGTCACCTACCAAGTTCTGTCCCAAAATTTAGTTTCTGCAAAACCAAACACAGAACGAGAGGAAGTATTTCTGTGAGAGCACGCGCTGTTGCTTCACTTGCTGTTAGTTATTTTGCCTGGATCAAATTTTAAAACAGCTGTGTGTCTTCCTATCAGTTTTGATCCACACCTAAAACTACGTGATTTTCAGCCTAACTGTAAACACAACTTTTATCCTCCATGTGAAGATGCCAATAACGCCCCACTAAAACAAAACAATTTCCGCCAGACACGGGTGCTGTTATCTCCATAAAGGAGGCTGTCATTCCACCTGTTTCTCCTCCTCCTCCAGGGATGGTGCTTTCCACTGGCATCCAGCTTTCTGGAGGCACACACTTGACTTTGCAATATTCCCCCTGCCTCCAGCTCAGGAGCTGGTTGGCAAACAGAAGAAAGTTTCCAGCCCTGAAACCACCAGAGACCTCCTCCAGCTGCCTGCAAGCTCCCTGTGTCCGCCTCACCAGCCCGGTATCGATCAGCTCCTTCCTCACCGCTGCAATAACAAACAGGCTCTCGGAGTAAGGAGAAAAGTCGAGACCAAACCCACCGCGAGGCGGCAGGCGGCACGGACCCATGCCTTTTTTTTTTATTATTATTTTAAACTCAGCCTCAGCGAGATAAAACGGGATTTGGCACTTCCACCAAAACAAAACCCCAAGGGGCGGCGGCAGCAGCAGCAGCACCCGCCTGCGGGCACCGAGCCCCGTGGCTGAGGGACCCTCGCTGCCCTCCTCCTCCCGCAGGGCGCTTCCCCGGCCCCGGGGCCGCCGAGCGGTGCCGGGCCCGGCCTACCTGGTAGAGCGCGGAGCCCGCGTCGGGCCGCGAGCCCACGGCCGCCACCGCCTCGCCGCGGTAGGGGCGGGCGGCGGCGCGGCGCAGCAGCCGCCATGGGCGCAGCAGGCGCCGCGGGCCCAGCAGCATGGCGGCGGAGCGGAGCGGAGCGGAGCACAGCCCAGCCCCAGCCGTGCCGGGCCGGGCCGTCCCGGGCCTGCCGCCGCCGCCACTCCCCCCGCCGCAGCCAATGCGCAGAGCGCGGCCCCACAGCCGCCCGCCCCGCTCGGCCGGGCCCCTCAGCGGGCAGGCGGCGGGCACGGCTGGGAGCTGAGGCTGGCTCCGTCCTTTGGTGTGCGGGAGAGAGAGAGGAAGGGAGGGCGAGGAGGGGCTGCTGCCGCCGGCAGAGCTGAGGGGGGTGAGAGGAGAGAGCCCAGCGGAGGCCGAAGTCATTTTGCGTAAAGAAAAGTGAAATAAAGCAGCACCCCAGACAGAAAGACAACGACAACATGAGACGAAGTGTCTTCAATCTGCTTTCCCCATGCAAACGTGCCTCACAGTGCGAGGCAGAAGTTGAACCCACACTCTGAAATACATACAAGCCTTTAGAAATGGCAATAAATATTCCAACAGACACAGGTAATATAAAATAATTTATTAACATAATTTACATATACAATATGACAACTTTCTTTGAAACAGAAAGCTTATACGCAATAATACCTGTGTCAGACACATCTTCAAGCAAAGCCACATTTCTTGTGCCACATTTCTGTAAAAACGCTACAACTAATCGGCATCGAGATTTCACAATTCCTTTCTTACATCCCCCACCATTACAAAACTTGCATAAAACAGAACACAAAGTTGTCTCATCACAATTCATATTACACTTGTTCTTTAAAAAAAATCCTCTAACAAAGTGCATGTGGTTTACTGCAGGGAAAAAAAAATGTACCCCAATTAACAAGGTAGATAAGGCACCTTAAATATTGGTGATGAAATTATTATTTTTATCTTATAATATGAATGCAAGCTAAAATATATGCAACAAAATATAGAATGGATATCACCTTAGGAAGTAATTAGGGCAATTATTTCATAGCCAACTCTGCACAAATCTGTGTTTAGGCTATGCCAGTGCAAGTGATTGAAACATGCCACATTTATTAGGAAATAAGAAATTGCTTAAATGAAATATCTACAAGACATACAATACTTTGAGCTTAATGTATACATTACCCTATTTCATAATATTTACAGTAAGACAATACTTAGATAAACTACTCAAGTTAAATGGATTAGGCAGAGCAGGATACTGTCTGAGGAGAAGCTCTGGTGGTGGTGGTAGATTTGTCTATTTGTTTTTTCTTTTTCTTTTGACAGTATGCTTTCCAGTAAGTTACTTTCTACTGGGAACATCAGCCTCCTTATCATGTCAACTAGATGTTGTTCCTAGTGCCATCTGGTTGACAGAAAACTCCTAGTATAGCAATTTGCAGTAGCAGTAATTTTTTTTGTGCATTGTCCCTTACTGACAAAGTTTTAAAGGCTCTTTCATAAGCCTTGCCAGTAAGTTCTGAAAGGCAAACATTTTCAAACTTCAAGAAGTATTTCAAAATTAAGTAGATACTTATGTGAAAATACTTGCCAGCCTATGATTAAACCAGTCCAAAACTGAAAACAGGCTAATACAGTTTCAAAGTTTCTCTTTTATGATCATTTCTTTTGCAGAAGTACTTGCTGTTATTAAGTATCAGGACAAAGCTAGACTATCTAGATCTACATACTCATTGTGTAATGAAGTTTGAGAATGAATATTTCACCTTTCATTGACCACCTGGCTTTATGAGACTCAAAAGAACTTTCTTATTTCATCAAGACAATCTTCCTCCTAAGCAAGTAAACAATTACACTAAAATCTCAAGCTATGCCAGTGAGTACAAGTAATCCAGGAACATGGGGAAAGCCATTCAAATTCAACTGCTTCCAAGCAGCAAATCCTTAAAGCAACCTCACTGTACATGTACAGTCATGGTTTAAATTTAGTTCTGTTTGTGCTAATTTACACAGGTGAAACAAAGGACAGTGGTACAGATATATACACCTATATGTAAAAACAAGGAAAAGAAACGGTATCCAACCCCTTGTTTTCAAATTTGGAAGGAAATTAGTATGTGTATTGGGAAATACTAACCTTTTCTCACTCTAGTAGGACAGTTGCAAAAATTAACATTGTATAGCATCACTCGGTAAATGAAGCATATTTTTCAGTGTTTTCCTATATAAATTTTAACGGAGACAAAACCATTTGGCTTTTCAGGCTAAGGTCTTTTAATTTATGCAAGACTTCTTAAATATAAAAATACGTAGTTTGGAGATGCTAATAAAAATAGCTGCAGTGATGAGCATATCCATGTACTTCCTATGCTACTTTCAGTATTTGCATCCTGATCTACAGAGATTACACTATATATAAAAGGTTCATTCCTCCTTCTAATATACTAATATAGCATACTTCACAAAAAGAAGTAAAGAACTTGTATAACCAGTACCACAAGCTTTAGCATTATAATCCAAAGGGATCCTTGTCACAAGAATAAGCATTTTTTGCATCACACTTTTCTGGAAGACAGCCATGCACCCATTTATCAACATCTAAACAAGGGAAAATTAAGCCACTGGTCCATCCAATGGCATCAATGTAGTGGTGTAGGTTGCATCAACATTTTAAAAGTATCCAGGTCACTTTGGAAGAAATTGATTCCATCTTTAGGGAAGTTTATTAACAATAGCTTGGCTGATGGTAAGATTGGCACAGCAAGCATTAGAACAAGCACAGACTTTTAAAAATAATTTATTGCTGTTGTACTTAGGTCCCACAATTTTTATAAAGCCAATTTGCTATTCTGAGTCATCTACTTCCATAAAGATGTCACTGAAAAAATACTCAGAGATTCTGGTGGGCTCTTCTTCCTTCTTTGGATCTTTAGCAGAAAGGGGGGGCTTCTGAGGTGGCTCATTACTTGGAACCTAATAGAAAAAGAAAAGGGTACTGTTAACAGTCTTAATCTGTTTACATACTTGTATGTACACAAACACATATATACATACACACATATATATGTACATGTGTATAAGCATATGTAGATATATATGCTTGTGCTTCCTATTCAGACAGGAAGTTTCAATAAAAAACAGGAATTACTAGAAAAAGGAAAACAAGTAGACTCTCTTCTCATCTTCTGCTAATTAACACCAGGAATATTTCTGCAGGAAAAGCTGATTAATATTTTGAGATAGACCACGTACTGGACAACAGTCATTCCCTTTGTTTGACTTCACATATTTGCTATGGGTTTCAGTTAAAACAGAGAACTATTGCTGCAATTTGTTCCCCAGGGGGCAGTGTTGAGGCCTGTCCTCTAATATTTTTATTGATGATCTGGATGAGGGAATTGTTTGCAGACAACACCAAGCTGGGGGGAAGTGTGGATCTGCCAGAGGGTAGGAAGGCCCTATAGAGGGACCTGGAGAGGATGGGTCGATGGGCAGAGGCCAGGGGGATGAGGTTCAACGTGGCTAAGTGCCGGATCCTGCACTTCGGTCACAATCCCGTGCTATGCTACAGCCTTAGATGGAGTGGATGGAAAGCTGTGCAGAGGAAAAGGATCTGGGGGTGCTGACTGATGCTCACCTGAACATGAGCCAGCAGTGTTCCCAGGTGGCCTAAAAGGTCAACAGCATCCCGGCTTGTACCAGGGACAGTGTAGCCAGAAGCATCAGGGAGGTGATCGTCCTCCTGTACTCTGCTCTGGTGAGGCCACACCTTGAGTCCTGTGTTCAGTTTTGGGCCTATCACTACAAGAAGGACATCGAGGTCCTGGGGTGTGTCCAGAGGAGGGCTACAAAGATGGTGAAGGACCTGGAAGACAAATCCTGTGGGGAGCAGCTGAGGGAACTGGGGATGTTTAGTCTGGAGAAGAGGAGGCTCAGGGGAGACCTTATTGCTCTCTGCAACTACCTGAAAGGAAGATGTGGGGAGCTGGGGGTCGGCCTCTTCTCACAGGTAACTAGTGTTAGGACTAGAGGGAATGGCCTTGAGTTGTGCCAGGGGAGGTTCAGGTTGAAAATGAGGAGACATTTCTTCTCAGAATGAGCCGTCAGGCATTGGAACAGGTTGCCCAGGACAGTGGTGGAGTCACCATCCCTAGGGGTGTTCAAGGAAAGGTTGGACGTGGTGCTTAGGGAAGTGGTTTACATTGGTAGCAGGATGATGGTTGGACCAGATGATCTTGGAGGTCTTTTCCAATCTTAATGATTCTATGAGTCCACAAGATAATTCAAAGTCAAAACTTCATCACATTAAAATATCATACATACACACATAAACAATTATCAGCAGAAGCCCTTAGAGCTTCACCCAAATTTTGAAGAAATGTACAAACCTTCTGCAACTTCTGCAAATGTAACATTATAGAATATTGGGCTACAACTGTCAGAGAAACCAAAACATTCATAGATGTATGTGCACAGAAAAAAAAAAAAAAACTTAGTTCCTTTTTAAGTTTCCTTGACATGCACACGTTAGGATCTATTTATTCAGTGAAGCAGATCTCTCTCCAAACTTGAACTCTGTATGCCCACTTACTCACTTCTGAAACAACTAATTCATTGTTCTTCACATCTCAAAAATGAAAGGACATTCAGAAGCAAACATACCGTAACTACAGCATCAGCAGTTATGCCGTCATACTCCACAGATGATGATGTGCTTGTAGAGGGAAGGGAACAAGATTCCTTACTGGATGGAGAGGTTTTTTTCTGATTTCGCTTCAGGGTCGCAATCTTTGGTTTTTGGATCTTCCCTCTACTCCCCTTGGTATCTTCTGCAGAATCAGAACTACTTTTTTTACAAATTAAAGATAAAAATCCAAATGGTTTTCGTCCACCCCTATTCAAAACAAATACAGTCAGAATGTCACAGATTGCTCCATTTAAGCAATATATAAATAGTATAGCAGGGGTCCAACTCATTACAGAGCAAACAAACACCTCAGATGCATATGAAAATTCTAAGAAACAAGAAGTTATTCCAAGACAGGCTGTTTTTATTACTGAGTAATTTCTCATATGAGGAGTTTTACAAAGCACTACAGAAACTAGGACCTCCAACCCTTACAACAGGAACCTACGATTTGTCACTAAGCTAAAGCCTGTAAAAAACTACTGAATCTTCAGAAAGAGGTTCCAAGAGAAACAGAGACTTAGGCATGAATAAAGAAAAAGAGCACCCTTCGTCTATTCACTGAAAAAAAAGAAACCTGATTCCCGACAATGGGGCTACAGCAGACTATTTTAGACCACAGAAAGAAGACTCCCTGCTGCTGGGTTTCAGACTCATCACACCTAGTAATCAAACTTACGTAGAAAAACAGGGAAGAAATGACAGTGATGATGGAGGTACAGAGTATCAAAGTTACTTCTTATGTTGCAAAGAGTTTACAGATCAGGGAGTAAACTCTAAGGCAAGGATTCCTAATTTTAATGCATCATTACCCAGCTGCTGTGGATATCCAAGGTACAAATAAACAATTTTGTTACACACAAATGTAACAAAAGAATAAACAACACGATCAGGACAGACCAGTGGAGCACCACAGCTGAGACCAGTGAGCACAAGTGCAACAGACAGCAGGAATTCAAACACTTAAAACAGTGTGGAAGGGTATATTAAAAAAATAAACATAATCCACACACTGACAGACCGATGAGAACAATTTCTTCTCAGCTGTCAGGCTTGAAATTCCTTTGGGGAAATGGTGCATCTTAAGTTAGGCCTAGAAATCCAGTGTATGAGTACTATACCAATAATAAATTTTATTGGCAGAAGGACAAAAATCAAACCAAAGGGATAGGTACATATATCTAAGCATAGACTGAGCTAAGGAAAACGACAATTATCCTAAATCAGTATCAGAGCCAACAGATGTCTCCCTCGCAAGAGACATCTGTAAATGTCTACATAGATACAACATACATCAGTAGTGTCCCTTAGTGTATCTGCTCACTTAATGACTAAAATACATCAAATTTCAAAGGAGACAGTTTGATCCTATTTAATTTGCTGAAGAGGATAGATACTATAATTCTTACCCAGGATGGTCACAAATTGTACTGCCCTTATTAAAAAGTATACCAGAAACTCAATATGGAAACAATGTCTTTTTAACAGAAAAGGCTGGTCAAAATATTATTCCATAAATACCTGAGTAATGGAGTTTTTGAAGATTCTGTTAGACTTCCAGAAGTTTCCAACTGTGCAGGTTCATGCACATCTCCTAGTTTTCCTTGCTCGCTTGTTTCTGCTTTTTTGCTGCAGGTTAAGCTAGACATCATCTCTTTTTCCTGATCAGATTCTGAATTCTCCAACGATGCTTTACCTAAATTCTCCAAAGTTTCATGCTGACTTCTCTCACCCAGTGGTCTGAGTGACAAAGACTCGGGCACCAACACAGAAGTAAGTAACTTTTTCTTTGCTGAAGCTTCTGTTTTTTGAAAAGGATTCCCTGTAAAAGAGTTGAGTTATTCAGTGTTATTCAAAAACTTCATTTAGTTCCTTCAATGATAACCTGTTCGAGCGAGTACAGAAGAGAGCTACGAAAGATGATCAGAGAGCAGGTGGAGCACCTCTCCTATGAAGAAAGGCTGAGAGAGCTGGGGATGTTCAGTCTGGAGAAGTGAAGGCCATGGTGAGACCTCCATGTGGCCTTCCAGTACCTGAAGGGGCTTATAAAAAGGATGGGGAAGAAATCTTTACTCAGGTAGATAATGATAGAACAAGGTGAAATGGTCTCGAACTAAAAGAGATTAGAGAGATTTAGATTAGAAATTCGGAGAAAACTCTTCACTCAGAGGGAGTGAGGCACTGGAAGAGGTTGCCCAGAGAAGCTGTGAATGCCCCATCCCTGGAGGTGTTCAAGGCCAGGCTGAATGGGGCCTTGACCAACCTGATCTAGTGGTGGCATCCCTGCCTATGGCTGGGGGGTTGGAGTTAGATATCTTTAAGGTCTCTTCCAACCCAAGCCATTCTATGATTCTGTGATAATACTACAGCCCAAAAGATGGGGATAATGTTACAATGGCTTGCATCACAAGAGAAGGGCTGATTTTTTGTTGTTTTTGTTACTGTTCTCTTTTTTAAAAACACCATTATGAATTAAGAGTTCACAGTCTACTTGTAAGGTCTGTAAAATCTTACAGATGCTATATGGAAAAGCTGGGAAAAATTTGAGGAAGTGTAGTTTTACTGCCCACACCCTTTACAACAATTGAACTTAGTTTAGCAATCTAGATGTTCAGATTTCCACAATTTCTCTTTCAAGTTTATTTCAGGACAAAGAAGTAGTTCTCCAAATCCTTCATGGGCTCAAAGACTATATCATCAGGAATTCTGCTTTCCTTCTGTTGATTCTTCAGAGACAGATTAAACTGTGAATTTATTTTTTTTAAAGACTAACAAAAAATAAAATTTTAAAAATTTATTTTGGCATAGCATGGTAAGACACCAGTTAATACCTTTAGTTATTAGCACTCAATGAGTGGAAATATTTGCTAAGCAGAAGATAATAGGTGTGGTCCAAAAATCTCCTGTAATTCATGAGTAGACTAACTACGGCAATGCTTTTAGAACCATTCCTTACCATTAATAACCACCACAATTAGTTTATAGCAAAAATATGAAATTGTGGTATTAGGTTATTACAGTGAAAATTTCATTCAACTGTTATGTTAGATAGCTGCTTTCAGCACCATTTAGCACAATGACAGCAAGTATTAAATTTTAATGTATTATGTATTTACATTTGTTATACTTTGTTTTTACAAGTTTAAATTTACCTACCAGAAGCTCTTTTTGGAGAACTTGTGGATTTAGTTGAATAACCCTGTTAAAAAAAAAAAAAAAAAAAAAAAACTTTCACCATTCAAGAGACAATGAAAGTTGACAAAGGCACATCGTGCGTGTACACTTCTAAGAACAGGAGTGATAGAGAATACATCTTCAGTAGAGCATCATTCACCATTTATCTCATTTCCTGAGCAGGCTTTTCAAGGTGTTCTCATGAAAAATGACTCAAGTCAAAAAGGTCAAGACAAGAGGTCAAAGAACAAGGTAAATTTTTATCCAGTCCTTCCTAGAAAAGCTCTCTGAGTCATATGGGAAATTATCACACATTCCCTCACAGGGACGCACTACCAAATCCTAGCCTACTCACAGAAATTGGTGGAAGTCACTCCCACAAGCTTGGTCGTACTCTAAAAGGAAAGGGGAAAGCTGAATACAGGCTGTCCTGTTTTAGTTTGCAGGTTCTTTTAGACTAGTGCCCACTAAGTTAAAAAACATTAGGAATATATCTAATAAGTTCTTTCTGTAATAGATACCACTAGGAATCATAATGTCTGCCAGTCATCCAATACACATCCAAAGTTTACCCTCCTCCATTGTAATTGTCAAAAAGGCTGTGGTGAATGAACTGAACAATGAAACATGTTACTACCCTACCTACCAGGAAGCTTAATAAAAATATTTGAGAGCCAACAGATTCTTCAGAAAAATAATACTAGAATTAACAGTCTAAAAAGTGCTGTTGGGTTCAACATAAAAAGCAATTTATGGATACTGATTTTGCCTTGAAATTGTACAGGTAATAGCATCACTTGCTTAAAAGTGTACTGTTAAACATTAAACATAGCTAAAACACTCTACAGTTGTGTTAAGCGTTTACACTATGCATACAGACACACTAACCAAATTACCTTCTCACCTTACAAGGGCTTTCGAAGTTACCCTCCACTACAGTAGACAGAGTTTTCTTGGCAGGAGGAAAGTCATTCTCTGCAAGCTCAGCTGCTGACCTTTTTTGAGCTGTCCGCACCAAATTTAGAACAGGCTCTGCTAATGCATTCTGTAGTTGTTTGGTTTCCATATTGTTGTTCAAAGATGCATCAAATTCATTAGCTGCAGTTGTCAAGGATCCAGTGCTGTTTAGATAAAAAATCATTATTGTGACTGTAAAAAAAAGCCAAAATTTACCTTGTATAATACTTCGGTATGGAAATTACCCATGGATCATTGCTGATATTCTTTGTTACTTAAAGCCAGTATTGGTTTCACATGTACTGTTTACCATCAAGAGCTATTTTGCTGCACTACCTTAAGGCAAGTTAGAGAACTGAAATTTGCTAGTTACAGTCATATCTAATTACTTTAGAAGATGTTCTGTTTGAATTCAATTTGATATTTCCATAAAATGCAAAAATATGTCAACTGATTAACTGCCCTAAATAATCCCATAATGCAATACTATTTGCACGTGCTGCTGAATCTAATTCCCACCCTCTCCCTGCTCCCCCTGGTATGATCTCAAAAGAGAGTAAGAAATCTCAGGAAGCAGCAGAGACTAGGAAATAAAGTAAAGCAGTAAGAGAACAGTGAGACAGATGTACCCTAACTCTGCCTGTCAGTAGTTCTCTCTATCTTCAGTAGTTCCACACCAATTCACTCTTAGTTATTGAATGGATAGATCTTTAAATAGAATAACATTTTCCTTAAAGTTCTCCATACTGGTGGAGAACTGCATCACACCTGTAGTTTTGACCTGGGAACTTACATTAATACAGTAGTACATTTTACAACATAACAACACTTCCTATTCTTCAGAATCTTTTTGCCTTTGACATTTTTCTTTGATTTAATTAAGCCATAACGTTAAAAGAATTCAGTTATGTCACATTGAAGAACACTCCTGCTGTAAGATACAGACAAACCCTTTGTCTCAAAATACTGCCAACTAGCTAATATTCTACTAAATGAATTCATTTATTTGACTTTAGGTTCTTCTGCCTTTAAAATCATGGCACAAACTCAAGAGAACAATATCTCAATTTGTCTGCCATTTATCATATTCTCCAAAGGGCCATCTAGACTAGAAATTTGGAAGAGGAATTGATAAAAGAAGTTTAAAGTTTTTGTTTTGTTTTGTTTTAGAAAATTGTTAAAGTACTGTAAAAATGCAAACATGCTTAGATTTATCATTTTCAATTACTTTTCTTTCCAAGTATCCATGATAGAATAAATTTCAGCTGAATAAATAACTTTTATTGTTAAAAATTGACACTAAAGAATAAATCAGAATTAAAGTTAACATAGACACCAAAAACCCAACTAACTAAAACAGTAACTTTAAACCTCTGATGAGAGCTTTCTCCACTCTGATTTAAGTACTTTTAAGACTCTGCCCAGCCTACTAAAATGATTTCTTCTTGCATTTATTTCTTCTGAGATGTTTCACTGTGTAATGCACATTCAAAGGATAATCAAGATTCACAAAAAGTGTTCCACTAAGATGCTCAAAAGTTAAGTGTTTACCTCTCCACTTCAGTCACACTTGTTTCACTTGCATTTTCTGAGCCGATAATTATTGGCGCTGGTAGTAATGGTTCAGAAGTTTGTTCCAGCAAAGCAGATGCATCAAATTCTTTTGAGTCAGCTGGGATTTCTACCAATGTTAAAATGAATGTCTGTTCTTCATCTGGACATTGACAATCATCACTCACTACTATAATTTCCAGTGGAAAAAAAAAATAAAGAAATCTATTATTCAAGTTTCAAACCATATTCTTCTCTTCTTCATGCCCTCCCCTCCACACCCCCCCCCCTTGACTGATTAGCTTTTAGGTGCTTGTTTCTCCAAGGAAAAAGACAATGGGAATATCCTTCACACAATATGCTTGCCTTCTTCTGAAACAAGATACTCATCATCACTCCCTGGAGCTCATTCATTCCAGTGAAATTCTTAATATTCTTAATACTATTCATAATGAAGAATATTAAGCATAGCTATTGGAGATGGAGCTTTTAAAATGAATGTTCTAGTATTAATAAACAACTTGCTGTTCATTTAAACTTGTGTAATGGACAAATGGCTCTCTGTCTCTAAATGCTACTGTCAGGTAAGAGTTATTTTTTGAAGTGGCAGGAGTAGGTTGGATTTTTTCAATAAACTCGAGATTTTTCCTTTCCCCACTGACTGAAGAGGGCCTGAGAATTATTGTCAGAAACTGAACAAATGACAAATATAAATAATTTAGCCAAAAAGTTGGAAGTAACAGACAACTGCCAACTGCCATTAGAATGAATTTAAGGAGATAGCATTTTTAAAGGTTTTTCAAAAATGGAAATCAACAGTGCTACTCTGTTACTGAACACAACTCTTATTTTTGATTATTTAAAGCTGTTATTCTGATCTTTATTAACTTTGGTTCTTTTTCTAATTAAAGATGATTTACAAGGCTCTGTTCCAAGACCCTTGTAAGCATAATGACAGACACCTAAAAAGAAATATTAACCCTAGAGTTTTTGCACATGCTCAGGAGTTTGGCAGGAAGACTGCAATCTGCATGTGAAGAAATTATTCTGGGCTTCTGACACTAATTTTCTCATACCTTAGCCATCTATTGGTTCTAAACCAGCTCCACTTCAATTTGTTTTAACAACATGCAACCATTACCTTGGTACTTTTCACCACTTTTAATCATTTAGCAGCTGATTGCCAGGTAAAGAGGGAATTCTGTTTTCTTCCATTTTCTTCCCCTCTCCTTTTTCACTTGCTTGGACTTGCACAGTCCAGTCTACCCACCCACACAACTGTGACACAGGCATCCACTTGACAATTCCATGAGCTAACTACAGTTCACTAAACCGGTGGAAAACTACACAAGTTCTCTCCCTCCACCACCTTCACATTTGGCAGGTGAGTCAATCAGAGGCTCATAACATGCTTTAATAAGTGCTAAACCCAGCAGTGGTAAGCAGTAGGATCTCCTTGCAGGGAGGAAAGAGCAAGAAATTCCCCTTCCATTGTTATTTAAACTTAGGGTGCCATTCCAAAAGTTCCTAAGTCTAGTTTGTGTTCATGAAACATAATGATAGGGTGGGGAATGGCACTATGCCGTGCGTTCTTATTTTTGCTTATGAAGTAGATTGTTTAACTATGTCAATAAAAAAACATTTTCATTTTGTTGATTCATCTTTGTATAACTGCAACATACACAAGTGTGGAATTTTGCTGACTTAAAATATGAGCACATGCTACCTGAAGTCTCTTCTGTGCTGCTTACACATGGCTGTTGACAATCCTGAGCACACGTTTCATTCTAGAAATAAAATATTTGAAATAAAACAGGTTGGTAAGTCTGAGAAATAACTCTAGAAAAGAAGAAACAAACAAAACATGTCAAATGAAGAGCCAGAAAAACTAATGATATCATCATAATTACATTTTGTCAGGTTTTTGTTTCTAGCTAATCTAGGGTGAAGGATACTAACCTGTCAAGGACAAGAAACATTTGGGCAATATATAATATATATGCAGCTCACTGTATTGATAGTTTGTTGAAATAAATTTATACTTCCTACAGCACAAATGTCACTGATGACTTACACAACAAATTGCTCAGTGGCACTAAGAACATGAATTCCCCCAACCACTATAAAAACACTGCGTGCCAGACATTCACTAAGCTCTGCAACATACCTACACTTTGTCTTTTACAGCATGCACCTTTGCTAAGAACAGGAATACTCTACTACAAGCTGCCTCCTCTCACACTCTCTGCCAGTCCAATATAAGCTAAGTCTTTGTACCCTGGTCTAACCTTAGATGGGTCTTGATACATCTACAGGTTGCACTGTGGAAACAAGCTACTACCCATCAGCTATTCCACTTTAAGTACATGAACACGGGTATCGAGCAACACTAGAAACCTTGAGTGAACTGAAAATGAATCTCTCTCATGAAGAAATATGATACTTCTCTAGCACAAATATGCTAGAATTGGGATACACAAACCACTGCAAAGCAATGGATGTGGAATACATACATTACTATGGTCAAATAGAAAATGTAAAAGTTGTTTTAAAATAAATGGAAAAGAGTAGAACGAAGGATGAGGGTCAACTTAAACAAAGCTTGTTTTAAGCAAAGCAAATGAAGGGGACAATGAAAATGTAGTGAGTCCAGCAGAACATAGTTTTAATTTAAAAAAAAAAGTAACAGCAAGAGGCCAGCAAATGAAGGGGACAATGAAAATGTAGTGAGTCCAGCAGAACATAGTTTTAATTTAAAAAAAAAAGTAACAGCAAGAGGCCAGCAAATGAAGGGGACAATGAAAATGTAGTGAGTCCAGCAGAACATAGTTTTAATTTAAAAAAAAAAGTAACAGCAAGAGGCCAGACTGAATGAATACAGGAGTCTTAGGTAACTTCTTCCATCAAAACTCATTTTCAAAAATCCTCAAAATTTTTCTAAAATTTATCACTTATTGCTGAAACCCTAAAAACTGAGGCTTGCAAAGATGGGGTTTGCCTGAATGATTGATTATCCCCGTGAAAAAAAATAAAGAGGGGTTTCATTCACCAGCTGACCTACCAGGTCTGTAAAATGGGTGAAGACATTTGCACTGGAAACCTCTTCTTCTAGAGTTTGAGAAAAGGTGCACTTCCAGACTGTAATTAAATTATTTACCTGAGCAAAGTTGATTGTACAGATGCTGTGCTCAGCAGGACAAGGATTTTGCATGGTAAGTCCATCCACAGAACTTTGATTCAGATAATCCTCTAGTCCAAGGTGAGATTTCTTATATATTGGTGATAAATTCCCTGAAGTCCTACAATCATCTGTCATCTCCTTCTCTGTTCTATAAGATACATACCTAGTTAGTTTGAAACCAAGGCTGAATTCTGCATAATTATGCATTTAATGCGAAGCTTACATACAGAGAAACAGAGCACCTGTTTGAAAATTACATACTTCTACTACGGGAAATGCATAATCTTTACATAAGTCTACATAAAGTACTTCAGCAAAAAGCCCAACACCACTAATTGAAACTTTACTACTAAAGGCATGAGCAAGCATGTAGTCTTACAAGCTTATTAACATTTCCAAATTGATCAGCTACTTAACATTTCCTTTCAGACACAGTTTTCTGGGAGAGAATTAATTAGCAAAGTAATTACCAAATACTGAAACAGCAAACACAAATTAATGTTTTACCTCCAGAAGTTGCAAGACAATATAGAACAGCCTTAGAAGTAAAATGTCAAACTAAGCTTCTGTGCATTATCTGTAAGCATATAATGTCCATCACAGATGTATTACAAAACTGCTTATTTTATAAGACTCTAGAAATGAAATCAAATACTAACTGATGATTTCTTCCTACCTCTCTGTTTTGTTCACTTGTTTGACAAGTTCCATACTAGTTGCAAAATTATCAAGAATTGAAGAATCACTTGCAGTTGGTCTGAGCAGTTCTAGTTCCACCCCTTGCATTTCTGCAGTACTTCTCAGCTCTGTAGACTCTAAGTTATATAAATATTATTTTATAAATATTTATACATGCACTTGTATATATGCATATTTACACTTATTCATGTGTATATATATACATACACAGAAAAATTGTGTAGTTTCTTGTACATTATTTTTACATATAAGCTTTTGTCTATTAAAAATACTGACGTGTGCATATAATTGCACTATAAAATCTATTCTTTTAGTGTGTACATAAAGTGTATACACACACAAGTTATGCAAAAACCATAGTAAAAATTTTGCTGGTCTGTATACACAGTTTAAAATTAATGTAAATGATATATATACACATGTATCAACTTGCCTTAGTATTTTGTGGGTTTTTTTTTGCCAGTGGTATGAATATAATTAAAAATTTGAACACCCTACAGACCACCGTTTTTCTGTAATTGCTTGAAGAATATAGAAACTATTCTGTATATCTCCCCTTCTGCCTTTAGTGGAAGGGAAAGACAGTAACAACAGAAAAAAAAAGTACAATGTACTGTACAGTATTTCTGTCATTGCCAGATCAGTAATTGCTACTGAGATTTCATTTTATTTGGTGTTGTATAAAACCATACCATAAACAGATAGTCTGTTGTTAAAACAGTGATCCACAATCTGTGAATGTGAGCAGAAGTGAAAAATACCTTCAGCCTAGTTTTGTTTTACAGACATGAATCCATTAGAAGAAACTATTTCAAAACCCTAGGATAAGAAATGGGCTTACCACTTTGAATTTGGTCCAGCTGTTCCACAACTACATTTGTATTAAGTGGCTCCTGAAGTATGTTTTCATTAGACCTCAATACTCCAAGGTTTGACTGAGGCTTTAGGAGTCTGTCTCTTCTCAGTCTCTGATTTACCATCGACAGAGGGCTATTACTACAATTAAAAAGAAATGCCATCAACATTGCTAGCTGTCAAAAATCAAGAACTATGTGATAAAATCAGTGTTTTCAGCAAAGATCATTGCACAGAGAAGAGATAGGAGAGGTGTAGTAGATGAGAAAATGAACAGATGAAATACAGACTATAACTGTCAGTGAAGGCACAAAGGCTATTTGGCAGAACAACGAAAAAATAAAGATCAGCTACACTGGGAATTGGAGCACACAAGTTTACTACAAACTTGTATGTTCTCTATCTACAGAAATTGATGAAATATGGAAAAAATGTGAGAACATCAGATATGTAACACTGATCGTATGAAATTAAGTTCTGGCTAATAATATAGTAAAAGAACCACCTAATTTGAAATCAAAATCTCTGATTATATTTTTTTTAGAATTATATAATCTGATAGTGTGTTCAAGCAGTCAACAAGTTACAGTCCTCCAAATAAAGAAACATGTTCACTACCAGATTTTTCTGAAAAGCTGTTCCATCAAGCTATTTCAATGTTTGCAAATATTTTAACAAAACTAGAAGACATGATGATATAAGATCAAATAGTTCTTTGACATTCATTTGCTCTAAATGTAGAATACAGACCAGCACTGACACGTAAGCAATTTGCCTTGGGCTGATTAGCCAAAAAGTACTTTGGGAAAATGGGCTTGGTAACTAGCAGCAATCCATACCAATGAAGTTCTCACATTCTTCCCTCCTCAACATAAGCATAATTTCAGAAGCTAAAAACAAGTTCTACAGTCTCCAAATCACATATCAACATCTCAAAAATCATAAGAGAAATGCAAGAGGGATTTCCCATATTGCATCACAAACATAAGCAGTGCTATAGGATCTCTTCCTAAAGTAATTTAATCAAAAAATAAAAATAAAAATATTAATTAAGGTACTAATTGAACCTGGTAGCATTTTTCTCACAATACTCTTCAACACCTGTTCCTGCATCAGTGCTTTGATCCTCTACATTAATGTTGCTTCCATCGTCACAAAGGACCAAATTCTTGGTGTAAGAGGCTGAAGAAACTAAGTACTGATCAGGAGTCCTATTTTGCTCAGCATAATCGTGGGTCACAAGGTTACTGGACAAGTTCAATTCATCTTGAGTTGGTAACATCTGTGTCCATTCTGGTTAGAACAATAAACAAAACAGAAGAGCATAACTTAAAAGACAGAAATTAATATTCAACCAATGAAAGCTGACAATAAATTCTGTATAAAAGTCTACCAAAAACTAGACTGAAAACGTAATTTCAGGTTACAGCTACTTGGGAAGCTACGTTCCAATTTAAAGGCCTGGAAAGATCTCTGATACCTATGCTCATTTAAGCTTGGATCCTCTCTTTTGTTCAATTTATGTGACCAACATAGATTAATTCAAGCATGTGCTTCTTTAAACAGCTCTCGAAACATCTTTCTAGCACAGTGATGCAGTTTGTAGTATCCAGTAAGGTGCCTTGCTTTTTCCAGCCAAGCTGCATTGCTTAGTCTCACTACATGTGTTACAATTCAACAGAACAAAATGCATAAAAGACTCCTGAACTCTTGCTATGCAGCAGCATGGGGAAGAAGCATGGACCCAGAAAGCACAAGGAAGGCTTTGTCTCAAATCAGATCATACCTTCAGTGCTTGTTTTTAACTGGAACATTGGATCACCCATTGCAAGTAAAGTCATGGCAGCTTCAGTGCTTCCATCATTAATTCCTGCAAAGTTGTTCACACACAGGTTAAAAGTCACAAGTATATTTATATTATACTTACCTGTATTCAAAAAAAACATTTGACACTATTATCAATACATTGCAGAATGCATTTTTAAATTGTTGCCATTCACGGATCAAGATACTCACTGACAGATGGCAATTCCCACTAAATTCAATATTCCCTGAAGGATATTCCCTGAAGGAATTATAGCCCATGGAGGACATGGTAGAACAGGCTTATCCTGGATCCTGTATTAGTAGCTGTTCCTGAAGGACTGTAACCAATGGGAAGGGCCCCATACCAGAGGAAATGTGTGAGGAGGAAGGTGTAGCAGGGGCAAAGTGTTAAGAACTGACCACAACCCCTGTCACCTCCTCCCAAGTAGGGTAGGGAGTGGCAAGTCAGGAGTGAAGGACTGATGCTGAGCCTGGGGAAGGGTAGGATGGCAGGGTGTGGCAGGATGATGTGTTTTAGTCTTTTTCTCTACTTCTAACCACCCACCTCCACTTTTGACGGTAATAAAATAAATTATTTTTTCCTAAGTTGAGTCTGTTCTGGTAAGTGATCTCCCTGTCTATATCTCAACCCATACGCTTTTCCATTTTCTCCCACTGTTCTGTTGAGGAAGAGGATTGACAAAGTGGCTTGGTGTGCATTTCACAGCCAACCCTGGTCAACCCACCCACCACAAATGGAAAATAAAGAGGAACCAGTTTAATTGCATAAATCCTGTAATATAAGCTGTAAAAATATAACCTGTAATATAGCCTGTAAAATAACCTGTAGCATTAATCCATATCTCAGTTTAAATCTCTGTTTCCTAATCTCTACCCAGAATACATCCCTTCAGCTATAACTAACTGGTCGTATAAAACAAACCATTTCCATCCTCCAAAACAATTGTACTGAAGTAAATCAAAGGAGCATAGCAGACTTTCCCTTATTCAACTATGATGGTAACCATTAAATTTTAATTTCTCTTCAGAAAGACTGACAATGTATTTAAATTTCAAAGTGAAAGCTATTCTAAAAAACAATAGATCTGTAAGAGCAACATATCTCACATGGAAAGAGTATTTTCTTCTGGTAGGCTGTGGTTACTCTTTCACTATACTAGCTTAACAGTCTAGAATATTAAAGTCAGAGACCATAATGATGGCAAAGCTATGAATCTACCTTATTTTTTATCACTTGGTCACACACCAGGTTAAGTTGTAAGTACGCATTTCTAAAGTTTCCTCTTCTCCCACGTACAGCTAACTGCAGCGTGGAAAGCATACATGAGACACAAAAAATGCACATTCTGACCCTGAGGAACAGAAGTTCGCAGTGCTTGGTTCATCTACTTGATAAAGAACAGTAAGAAAGCAAATTGTTTAAGTCTCCTCCAAAATATCCAAGCATGCAGCATTTCATGAGCATTTTTCCTACAATAAATGAACTTCCTGCAATAATAACTGCTTATTAGTAGCAAGTTAATGGGGAAGACATGAACAAATTCATTTCATATCTACCTTTGTCCACTTCTGGATTTTCATTTATGGTTGCTTCCTTAAATAAAAAAGAAAAAACACATCAAAGATATAAATAAAGATATAAAGATAATAGATATAAAAGAGAAGAGATATAAAATGAGTCTGCAATTTTAATCTAATATAATCGTTAATTCTCTGCCCAAAGGTTACCCTGGCTTTAAAATTGTATTTTAAATACTGATAATATTTTACAGTTTTCCATTATCAGCAGGTCAAGGGAGGTGATTGTCCCCCGCTACTCTGCCCTTGTGAGGCCCCACTTAGAGTACAGCATCTAGGTCTGGGGCCCCCAGCACAAGAAGGATGTGGACCTGTTAAAGCGGGTCCAGAGTAGGACCACAAAGATGACCCAGGGGCTGGAGCTCCTCTCCGATGATGGAAGATTGAGAGAGTTGAGGCTGTTCAGCCTACAGAAGAGAAGGCTCCAGGGTGACCTCATTCCAACTTTTCAGTATGTGAAGGGAACTTAAAAAGATGGAGGCAGATAATGAGAGGACAAGGGGGAATGTTTTTAAATTAAAAGAAGGGAGATTTAGATTAGAGTCTAGGAGGAAATTCTTCACACAGAGGGTGGTGAGGCACTGGAACAGGTTGCCCAGGGAGGCTGTAGATGCCCCGTCCCTGAAGGTGTTCAAGACTAGGTTGGATGAGGCCCTGGGGAACCTGATCCAGTGGGTGGCACCCCTGCCTACGGCCAGCAGGTTGGAAATAGATTATCTTTGAGGTCCCTTCCAACCTGAGCCATTCTATGATTCTATGACATGATTCTATGATGGTAGCCACATAGCTTTGCATCTACAATGAAATCAAACGAGACGTTCTTACAGTTGGTGAGGTGTTTGCTTTTTCCTCCCTCTGGATCACTGGCTGGACAGTTATCTGAGAGAGAGTTTCTACATCTGTAGCCACCTGCACATCTGGGATATTCACAGATATATCCAGCTGTAAAAATAATTTGATAAACATTTCAGTTCATCAGCCCCAAAAGAAAATCTATCAAATGCCTTTGTTCTTTTATATAATGTATAGACTTAGCTGATATTGAACACCTAGTGAGATACCTCTCAAAAATCAAATGGGTTTTATTGGTTTTCTTACTTCTTCAGGTTTTAAGTGTTCAGGGAAAAAAAATCAGTTCTACCTTTTTTCTATGTAATATTTTCTAATGTAAGATTAGGGAATATAACTGTACACACATACATGTCATTTTACCTGTATTTTTTTTCTCTTCTCTAGCACTATACTTATACTGAGAACCTCACACATTTCACAGTTTCAGAAACAAGAACTTGAAATTTGGCCAAGAGGTTACGGTACTGGCAGAGAAATTCTAATGAAAATCACTGCTTAATCTACATAGTTTGCAAAGCTTCCACTTTTACTATTTTCCACTGAACTATTTAAATCTGGAAACAGCTGAGTCTTCAGGTATCTAACCATATCCTGTACTAGTATTCAAGACATCTGTGTGTTAAACCAGGTAACTTGATGACTATTCTCAAACCTAATATATTCCACGTCATTGAAATGGAAACCTTTGATTCAGTAAAACTTTCCCTGAAACACCTTTGTTCTCCATTATTATTCTAGAGCTTCCCATAGTGTTTTGACTGAGCTTTAAATTCTCTTGCTGTTTCACCCTGAGCAAGAAATAACGTGATTAATTCAGGATGCAAAAAAGCAGGATTTCAACAGAAGAGAGGAAGATTAGTAGTAGGAAGGAAAAGCGAGAATTGGAATGAAAGAAAAGAAGCAGTGATGATGACCTGAAGGATGAACGGAACTGGCCGGATAAACAGATTTGGAAATAGGCAAGAAAATATGAGATAGGCAAAAATAATAAAATTACACTAATTTGTAATTCACTTAAAACCATATACCTGTGTCAGCCAAACATCCCTGCCACTGTCAAAACTATTCTTAATGAAGTAAACTAAATTGGGATAAAACCACCACCAAGTAGTAGCAGGTATTAGAATAAAGGCTTCTGTTTGAACAAACAATACAAATGTACATACACAGAACACAGCTACATCATACCTCCTCCATGGTTTCCTCTATCTGAACGGGAACAGGTTCAGGAGATCGAAGACCAACAGGAACAAACACTGGAGCTTTGTTTACTTCCTCTGGTGCAAAACATTCATCCTCATCATCAGGCTCAAAGTCATCTGTCTCCTCCTCTTCCTCCTCTTGAGAAGCCCGTAGAGTCACTAAGGTTATCTTTGAACTTCTGTGCTCCTTTCCAGGTTTCTTCCTATGAGCAGCTTTCGTACTTTTGCCTCTAGTAACACTCTGCTTAACTTCTTGTCTTTGATTCCCCTTCTCACAACAATCAGCATCACATTCAGAAGCAAGAGATGAAGCAGTTCGTCGCTCCCAGCCATGCTTTGGTAGTGCTGTCTGTTTCGATGACCTCCTAGACTGCCTTCTAGAGCACAGAACAAGAGCATGTTTAAAAAATAATGAAGTCTAAGACTTCTCCCCTCCTGCTCTCCTCCCCCCAAAAAGCACCTTAAATAAAAACAAACTAAATGAATAGAAAAGGATCACTGAAATCAACAGCACAATCTAGTTACTTCCTAACATATATTGGCATTCAGATACCACTTCATCTGAAATTCAAAGCTTCATGTATGCATAAACTATGGATTTTGTTTATTAAGCAGTTTCAGAGTGCTGAAAAGTTGCATAATGAAGCTTACAAGCTACACAATTCTTTCATTAGAAATAGATAAATACATGTTCATTTTCAGGGACTTGGAAGTTGTGTGCTTTTTAAATCATTGGAATATTTCTAGTTCTCTGTTGCTAATACTGCACTAGGAAACCTAAACTGAAATTTTAGTTATCTAATGCCTAGAAAGTAAAACTGTTAGATGATAACTAATTATCTGTTCTTAATTCTTAGACAGTAATCCTTTGCATCAGCTAGTTACTGTTTCCATCCTCAAAATGATGGATGTGACCACTTTAGGAACCAAAAGTAATTCCAAATTCCCCCCCTCCCCATAACAGCTTCTATGGTCAGCTGGTGGGGAAAGGAAACAAAATACTAGCAAACAGAACTTCCAGTGGTTTTTCCTTCAGCAAATCCCATGGTCCCTTTTTCCCCAGGATGGGTCATCCTCTTTTAAAATCAGGAATTTCTGTTGAGATCAAGGTAGACTCTGGAGTAGTAGGTTGGTGGGAGTGCTGGCTATGTTCATTTAATGAGTGTGCAGACAGGGTAAAAAGGCATCTGACATGATTCAGATGGAAAACAAAAGTACTGATATCCTGCACGTGTCCTCTCCCTCTTCCCCCCATCTATCTTCCTCGCCTCCTCATTTTCTCTCTCTCACACACTTCAAAACTATGGCTACTAATCAAGGTCTAAAGCCAAAAAAAAAAAAATCAGTTTAGATTACAAGCTGAAATTAGCTGTTTTACCTTGTAAGATCATCTGATTTTTTTTGCTGAGATGTAGAAGGTTGAAAGTCATCTTTTTCTACTTGGTTCTCGCTCTCTGATGACACCTCTGGAGACTGGAATCTACTATTCTGCCTGACTCTTTTACAGGATGCTTCTTCAAGAGAGTCTATAAAATCATGTTTTCCTGTAGCCTCTGGGAAGGATGCTGCTTCCACTATGTTACTAGAGTTCTGCTGAACAGAAGAGACAATTGCTATCATATTAATTGCCACATATCTTTAAACTGGTTTTGGTAACAGAAAATTTAATAAACAAAGTTTGAAGTTCTTGAACCTATGCTCAGCTGTAACCTGATAGTTTAGGATGTCTTTTTTTTCTTCATTGTTTAAAGTAGAATTGTCATTAGAGGGTGTTATCTACGACGCCTGAATTTCCCACTGGTACTAAATAACATACCAAGTCCATGCTCATCTTATCACAAGTAGCAAAACTTCAACTGGAAAGATGAATTACTTTATGTTTTCTGAAACTACTTATTTATTTTAGAGAACAACATGAGGAAAGGAAAAGTTATTTTGTCCGCCCTGGGAACCAACTGGGAAGAAAAAACTACTGCAGAACAGTTTAAGTGTTATTCAATAACACACAGAAATATACCCTCAAACCTAAGCAATATTCTATTAAGCAGAATTACATCAAGGCTCTTTCTTTGTCTTCTGTAGGAACTGTAGTTCCAGGAAACCCAGAACTTTGCTCACTTACAGTGTTTCCTTTCACAAAGTTTCTACACGAATCTATTCTCAAAAAAACAGCTACTTGGGATGGAATTCAACTGTTACTTGAGAACAGTATACAATTCTGCTCAAAATGCGTGTTATTTAAAACACATTAGTAAGCATAGTTCCATCAATTATGGGTACTTGGCTAAAATAAATGAGTGATTTTAGCGATCTGTCTCAAAAACAAGAATCACCAGATAAACTTGATTCACTTACTGCAACTTGTAACAGAAAAGGAAACAATCTGGGCTAGCTCAGGACTAGAGAGAATTCAAGTAGAACAAAGTCTGAATATGTTGTTCACCTATGTATCAACTTTAAAAGTTGATCCATGTTACTATAAAACGATGGATTTTAGGTAGCATTTGATATTAGAAAGCTGCCTTAAAATATATTGCTCAAAGAATAACAAACATTAAATTTATTCACAACAGCATTAGCAACTATTTATGATAAGGCAAACTTCTGCATATAAACTGCAAAACTTAAGACAATAGTTCCACAGCTTTTAGATTTTAAGTCCATTAGTTCAGCATCATTTCCAATGGTGAATTACAAAACCGAAAGTATCTCCTTTAACCTTTCATAGACATATACCAGATTCCTGTCATCTAGGAGTTCTAAGAATACAAGAGCTGAGGTATAAACTGGTTCAAAACTCTCATGATCAGTACTTACCATTGATACATCTGTTTTTTCTAACAATAAATACTCTTCTGAATTTCTTATCTTGACATTGTTCTCATCTCTTCTACTTTCTTCAGGATGACCTCTTTTTCTGTGAACTCTCATTAGGTTTGGCTGTGGGTTCGTGAGTGGTTCCCTTTCTTCATGCAAAGGTTTTGTATCACACTGTTTACTTTCTTCTCCAGAACTTAAATTAACACTAGACCTACAAAAATATTTTTCAACTGTTAGTTCTCATGCATTATAAACAGATTCTATGATATTGTCTCATTATCAAATATTTAGAACATACAGCCAGAAATGAATTTAAGTATTCTGCATTTTTATTTACTTATTTTGATTTGACTAAGGGAATAAAAACAATGAAAAAATGATATAACTTGCTTTTCTGCAGTAGTGGACCTTTCTGTTTATTTTTAGAAAAACCTTTCAGAAAGGAAACATCATTAAGATGTTACGTAAAGTTTCAGCTATACTACCATAGACTCCCCACATCAACCAACTATAGGAACGCTATCTGCATGAATTCCAGTGCTCAAGGTACTACTGCTTTTAAATAGGATAAAATTCTCACATCTCATCAAGCACATTCAAATCAGTAAGACAGACACCTTGAGCTTTTAAACATACTTTTAAGCAAGGTAGAAAAGGGGATCCTTTTTAGATCCAGGGAACTACCAGCTGGTCTGCCTCACCTCAGTTCCTGGCAAAGTGATGTAACAACTAATTCTGGAAAACATTTATGGGTATATGAATGACAACAAGCTGACTTGGAGAATTTAGCACGGATTCAGAGCAGGTAAGTCATGCTTGACCAACCTGACAGCCTTCTATGATAAGCAGACGATATTGTCTACCATGACTTCAACAAGGCTTCCAATACTTCTTCCCTAACATCCTCATAAAAAGTCTGGTAAATTATGGGCTGGATGAGCAGATAAGGAGATGCCCTGAAAACTGGCTGAATGGCTGGGCCCTGCAAGCAGTGATCAGTGGCACAGTTTCATTGGAGGCCAGTAACTAAGATTGGATCTCAGGGGTCAACAGAGGGTCCAGCCCAGCTTATCATCTCTGAATGATGCAGAAGAGCCTACCCTCAGCAAAACTGCAGATGACACAAAACTGGGAGGAGTGCCTGATATACCAAAGGGTCATGCTGCCATCCAGACAGAACTTAACACACTGCAGAAGTGGGCTGACAGAATTCACATGAAGGTCAGTAAAGGAAAGCTCCACCTAGGGAGGAACAACAGCCAGTACAGGCTGGGGTCCCACCCAGCTGGAAAACAGCTTGGCAGGGAAGGACCTGGGGGTTCTGGTGATCACTAAGTTGAGCATGAGCCAGTAATGTGCCCTTCCTGCAAAGGCCCATGGCATCTTTGGCTGCATTAGGTGACATATTGCCATCAGCTGGAGGGAGGTGATCCTTCCCTCACTCAGCACTGTTGATGCCACAGCTGGAGTGCTGGGTCCAGTTCTGGGCTTTGCAGTGCAAGAGAGACATGGACTTACTGGAAAGAGCCCAGCAAACAGCCACAAAGATGACAAGAATCAGTCTCCTTTCAGTGGTGTCTAGTCATAGAACAAGAGACAAACAGGACAAACTGAAATGCAGGAGTTTCCCTCTGAACATCAGGGAACACTTCCGTACTGTGAGGGTGCCTGAGCACTGGCACAGACTGCCTGGAGATGCTGTAGAGTCTCCCTCCTTTTGGATTTGGATCTTTAAAAGCCATCTGGACATGGTCCTGGGCCACCTGCTCCATGTGGCCCTGTTTGAGCTGGGAGGTTGGACCACACTGCCTCCAGAGGTTCCTGCCAACCTCAGCCATTCTGTGATTCTGCAAAATTCCCCCCCATCACAGAAGCAAAAAAGACAAACAAATCCCTTGTCTTGTGAGCACTTGCATAAAGACTGTGGGATATGATTTCAGAGAATAGAAAAATGAACTCATGCAAGGTTGCTCCATATCAGTAAATAGTGAGCAAAAGATGTAACTCAATTGTTAAATGAATGTTTGTGAATGGCACTATCTGCCTTCTATGCCACATACATAAAAAGCATCCCTTCTAAAGGATCATGTCACTGCGCATAATTGCATGAATTTTTCTGCCTGAAAAAAATAATTGAAGAGACTAAGAATACATCTAAGACAACAAGCCCATCAATGTTCTCATTTATAAGTAAGGGCAAGTTGCGCTGCAGTCTTCAAGGATCCACATGTGTACTGCACTGCACCTAAGAGGGTATTAGTCGAATCAAGAAACTGAGACAGAAACTCTACTTGCTCAAACTCCCACTTGTGAAATGCCTTCTTATAAGGAAAATGGCCTCGAGAACAAATCTGCTAAAAACTCTTTAAATCACGTAAGAATGCCACCTAGTGACCTTCACAGCTTATAGCATCTAAGAACTAACAGCTCAGAGCCTGCGCTTCAGAAATTCAAGTGTTGAATGGAAACGAGTGGAAAAACACACCAGCTTTTTAAAGAATATTTTATTTTGTCAACAGGGATTTTTACCTTTTGGTGGAATCTTGAATGTTCCCTATAGGATGTGTAATTAGATGTTGATCTCCCTTGCTGTGGCAATTCGGTGATTTTTTAGGGGAATAGAGTGTTTCTGACCACAGAGTTTTTGGATTCATGTCTAGACTGTCATCCTTGGCCAAATTACCCACAAACAACAGTCTTTCCACGTCATCCTTAAAATTGGAAATATATATATATATTAATACAAAATAGATCAACTGTAAAATAAAGCATTGCAAGTTATGATCCAGACAATTTGAAACAAAACTTTGAAAGTTTTTAAGCAAACAGTTTATGGCATACATCACTGCTCCTTGTTCATTTAAAGGAGATATTTAATAAAACATATACTAGAAAAAATAGTCTTTCATAAGCAACCACCAAGGGGATCAGAAGAAACCTAGCAAAAGGAGCATGTGCTACAGGTAAACATTTACAATGTACATGACTGAATTTTCAAAAAGTTTAAAGGACAAGCAGGACAGGTCTTTAAATTTGGTAACAGTAGCCCACATATTATGTGGCATTAATACATAATTTAAAAAAAACCTCTTGTAACAGCACAAGTATGAAACAAGAATGTAATTCTTACCAGTCCAAAATTAATTTATAGGTTTAAAACAGCTTATTCAGATGCCTCTAAAACAGCTGGTGCAAAGACAAGCATCAGAAAGTATAGTAAGAAATATCTGGACAGAATTCTCACTTTTAAGGAAAGAGTTTCCTCAGAGTCTTCTGCTACAGGAAGATTTTTTCCTTTATTTGCTTCTTCCTCAATTGGAGCAGCAAGACTGTGTGCCACTGGAGATTCTCTTTCACGGTATGTTCTTCCTAGGTTTGGTCTGGCCCTCTGAAATCGATTCCTTATGAGCTGTGCTGATTTCAGAGCACCCAGCTTGCCTTCTTGGGAAGTGGATTGTTCAGCACTAGTGTATTTAAACAAATTTTTTAGAAAATAAATAGCATCGCTTGACTTTGGTTGGGGAAGGAAAATAGCATTTTTGCATTCATTAAGTTTTGAATCAACACAAAAGTATTAGAAATTCTAATACATAGTATCCTACTTAAAATCAAGAAAATATTTTGTCAAGCAAATTTCTCATTTTTGGTTCTGGTTAACATGTAAGAAGGAGTAATAAGGCTTATCAATACATTTTCAATACCAAGAAATTTGTGTTGCTAAGCGTACCAACAAAGATTCTACATGCTAACACATGCTTAAACCCATAATTTATCAAGAATGACAGTAAAATAGGACAGCACATTGGGATCAATAAAAGACAAATATAATATTTTGCAAAATTTATCTGTTATGTGTATGACCACTGTACATGGAATACAAACCCAGTAAAAGAAAAGCTTCATCAAAAGAGCCACAAGATCAAGTACTTGCCAGATAACCAATGACAAGTAGTTCACCTTAATTAAAAATAGTACTCTGAAAACATGGGACAAAGCTGCCTGTAGGCATTGAAACCTAAGCATCACAGAAAGTCAGCTCAAAATGAACAAAAGAATTGACTCTTGCAAAAGTGTCTTATTATGCAACAAATAAAAACTTTTCACATGTGATTTTTGCTAAACTCTAATCTCACCTGCTTTGTTCATGCAGTATGTTTTCAGAAATACACGGCACCTGAGGCGCTTCCTTTGCTGTCTGTTCCTCATTGCTCAATACATTTGCTTGATGCAATACAGCTTCATTTTCACCCTTCAATTTGCAGTAAAAATAAAAACATTATGCAATGTAGCACAAAGAAAAAAGGAGAATCAAACAAGGTTTTAAAACAGAAGTGCATTTATAAAAATACAAACTACATGTACATCTCTGCATTAATTTCCCAGTTTGAATCAAAAAAAAAAGAAATCATGCTATGTTTATAAGAGAGTAATCTTCCTGAGTACGTAATGCAATTTCTAGGCAAGTGGGAACATAGCTCTTTTCAGTCCTGGGCTACCTACAGTTAGGCTCGTAAACACTATCAACAGCACTCAAGCAAGTGGGTAGCACTCTTCTATTTAGCATTCAATCAACTCTATTATACAAGGCATGAGGGGAAAAAAAATACTTTTGCAAATGGAAAATACCTTTGAAATGTAGATGCTCTCACTAACGATACAGACACATCCAACACACCACAACATAACCTCAGTTTCTGAAGGGTTCATTAGTTTTAATTCTGTATTTGCCACACTGGTTCCACGAAGAAACCGCTCAAACACATCCATCATCTCTCCAGGTCTGAGACAGGTTCATTAATATAGAAAAGCATCAGACCAGCTATGAATCTGCGCATTTGTGCAGGACAAAGCAGATATACATGCATGGTTCACAGGCCACAAAGGTCTAGAATAGACCAAGCCAAACCACAAGCAACTCTCTCAGCTGGGAGTGATATACTACTGTGCACCGGAACAGGGGAAGTGTGCTCATGCTCTGATCTGGGAATACAGCACACAAGCATTCCAAACTAGCTCTGCATGGGTTCAAGAATAAAAAGAGCTACAACCGCTCCAAAAAAAAATGAGTCACTCTTATAAAGCTTAGCTACGTTTGAGATTTAAGTAGAATCTACAAAGAGACAGCCATGACATGATTCATGTGCAACCCACAAAATGAATACAGAGAGTTGATACTATATTGGCTTTCAAGGATTTCAGTACCTTTAACAGTGCCTTGTAAAGTGTCTGTGAGACACACAGTGTAAAGTAGAGAAGTGTCAGGCACTATAACGGTGAAGCTGAAGTTTACAAAATTAATAAAACCTTAACTCACTCTTACAGAAAAATACCTACACTCTGCCTTCTCTTGATGCTTTCTGGATTCCTCAACACAAATTTTAATAATCTAAACAGAAAAGATGAAATGAGCAAAAAAACCTATTTTTATATAGAACAAACTTTTATTCTATTTACCTAAATGTGCATAAACCTTTTTTTTTATCATGTAGTCTAAGCAAAGTAAGATCTCAGTTTTCAGAAGACAATACTACAAGTTGTAGACTTCACTGATCTTGTACCTACAAAACCTCAGCATATGGTGGTTCGGGGAATTTCTTTCTTATCATATGTTCTCTCTACCTCAGAGAATGCAACTTAAATGTTTTAATACAACTTCATAAGATAGAACATGCAACTTGGAGCCACATTTTTGAAAGCAAAGTAATTATTCTTCGCAGACATACCACGGCAGACACAGGACTGGCAGACTCATCTTTTTGCAGTTCCAACTCATCTGCTTCAGACTTGTTCTCCCCTTCATTATCTTCTGATATCTGTAATTCCTTCTTTCCACCAGCTCTTCCCAATTTTGGCCTGTACCTCTGGAATCGGGCCCTCACAAACTGGACAGGTTGAAGAAGTGTTTGTTTACTTTCTTCTTGAGCTGTATTTTTTCTATCAATAAGTCATATAGAAATAATAAAAAAAAAATCTGAAACTTAATACAAAAGCATGTCATTAAAAACACAGGTTTATTAAATTAACATGCAAAACATAGCTTAGTTTTTAAAAGACATCACATAAACGTAAAGTTCTGTTGAGTGTAAGTTATACACACAAACCTTTGTTTCAGCAAAAATTTCAAACTATTCATCTCCTAATTTCTTCCACAACAGAATTAAGAGTTAATGCCTTGTAATTCCTCTATACTCACAAGCAATAAGGTAAAAGAGTGCACCTACACGAGAAGGGATGAATGCCTAAAAAAAGATTTTACCAGGAAGTTGACTGTTGACAACTCATCTGAAGTGTCTCTATACCGATGCACACAGCATGGGAGACAAACAGGAGCTGATAGATACTGTCCATCTGGAAAGCTACAGTCTGATCACCATCACTGAAATCCTGTTGGTTTCATACCTTGTGGTATGAATACCATGAATGGTAAGAATACTGGGATACTGCCTAGGAAGAAGGAAATGCAGACAGTGAAAGTAGGGACAAACACACTGAAAAGAATACTAGGATACTGCCCAGGAATGTAGGAATCAGATCAGGTAAGCTGAAACTCAGCTAGAGCTAAACTTGGCAAGGGATGAGAACAACAGTAGGAAGGGGGTTTTATAGGGACATCAGTCAGAAAAGAAACACAATAGAAATCATACCCCTTTAGATGAACCTGGGAATCAATCTGACATGGAAAAGGCTGAGGTGCTCCACTTTATCTCAGTTTTCAGTGACAACTGCTCATTTCACATCTCCCAAGTCCCTGAAACTCAAGCCAGTGTCTGGGGGAATGAAGTCCCACCCATCACAGATCTGGTTCAAGATCACCTGAGGAAGGTGGATGTCCATGGGACATAAGATGAGATGTATCCCAGGGTCCTGAGGGAAATGCCAGATGAACTGGCTAAGCCACTCCTCATCACATTTGAAAAGTCATGGCACTAAGTCCCCAGTGACTGGAAAAAGGGAAACACCACATCCATTTAAAAAATAAAAATAATAACAATTAAAAAAAGGTATGAAAGAAGACACTGGGAACTACCAACCAGTCAGCCTCACCTTTATGCCTGGTAGGATCACTGAGCAGATCCTCCTGGAAGCTATGTTACGACATGTGGAATTCAGGGAAGTGGTAAGACAGTCAACATGGCTTCACAAAAGGCAAATTATGCCTCACTTACCTAGTGGCCTTCTACAATGGAGTGACTGCACTGGACAATAAAGGAAAAGCAACTGATGTCATCTACCTTGATATCTGTAATGCCTTTGATACAGTCCCCAATACCCTTGCCTCTAAACACAAAAGATAAAGATTTGATGCATGGACTATTAGATGGATTGGCTGGATGCACGTATCCAAAGAGCTGCCATCAACAGCTTAATGTCCAAATGGAAACCAGTAACAAGCACTGTCCCTTAAAAGATCATACTGGGAGCAATAACACTTAATATCTTCGTTAATGACACAGACAGTGGGAGTGAGCGTACGCTCAGCAAGTCTGCAGACAACACCAGGTGAGTGGTGCAGTTGATCCTCTAGAAGGATAGGGATGACATCCACAGGGACCTGGACATGCTGAAGTGGGCCCATGCAGACCTCATGGAGTTCAACAAAGCCAAGTCCAAGGTTCTGCACCTGTGTCAGGGCAATCCTCACTATCTGTACAGAGTTAGGGCTGAATTGATTGAGAACAGCCCCATGGAGAAGAACTTGGGGATAAGAAATTCGATATGAGCCAGCAGTGTGCACTTGCAGCCCAGAAAACCAACCGTGTCCTGGACTGCATTAAGAGGCATGGCCAGCAAGTGGAGGAAGATGATTCTCCCCTTCTGCACAGCTCTAGTGAGACCCCACCTGGAGCACTGAACCCAGCTCTAGGACCCAAAGCAAAAGATATGGACCTGTTGGAATCAGTCCTTCCTTTACGAAAGGCCACAAAGATGAATCAAAGGGCTGGAGCACCTCTCCTATGGAGAAAAACAGTTCTAGGGTTGTTTCTAGGGTTGTTCAGCCTGTAAAAGATTCTTGGGAGATCTTTCAACATTTAAAGTGGGGCTTGTAACAGAGAAAGACTTTACCAAGGTCTATAATGATAGAACATGTATTAACAGTTTTAAACTAAAAGAGAGGAGCTTTAGATTAGATATTAAAAAGAAATTCTTTACTATGATGGTGGTTAGATACAGGAACAGGTTTGTCCAGAGAAGCTGCGGATGCTCCATCCATAAAAGTGTTCAAATACCACACTGGATGAGGCTTTGAGAAACCTGATTTAGTGGACAATGACTCTGACAATGGCAGGGCAGTTAGAACAAGACAATCCTGAAAGGTCCATTCCAACCCAAACCATTCTATGATCCTAAAATTAATGCTCATTAATTTAATGCTTAGAATACCAATAAACGGAGTTTTAATATAACTAGTGTTGCTACTATGAGAGCTGACACCTCATTCAGTATTTTTATTAGACTTTATTTGCCAATTAGAAATCCATCAACACAATGATTTCCTTTTAAAATGCCTGTGTTTTAAATGAAGAATGAAACTGACTAGCTACGCCCTTACCCAACAGTAGTAGTTGAGGTCCCATCTTTTTCTACAGGTAGGTAAGACTTCAATTCACCATCCTCTGATCTTGAAAGTGTCTGTGGGGACTTACAACTTTGCCTCTCAGAAGCATCCAGAGGGCCAAATGATTTTTCCTTTCCTAAGGATTCCAATGATTGCAGGACTTCACATTTTCCAGCTTTCTGGAAGTAAAAAAAGTGTTGTTTTGTTTTTAAATCATCAGATGTTTCTTTCAGTTCCATAAACTCAAAAGCTGAAATCCAACTAAAAGGGGGAAAAAGAAAAGCCTTACATCTGTGTCAGGCAGGCTACCACATTCACCATCACACTGCATCAAACTTTCTTCTTCGCTATTATGCTTCTGTGATACATCTTTATTTACATCCAGTACTTCCTTTCTACTAGTTATTGTTCTTAAATTTGGCTTTGGTCTCTGGAATCGACTCCTCAGTAGCCGTGCTGACGAAGCAACATTTTTTTCCTCTTGCTTCTCAGGACCAGACTCCCTGTGAAAGCAAAAAGAACAACAGTCAAAAGCATGGGACAGCACTAGTTCTCCAAATCATATGTTACATACTCGTATGTAGTTTTGTCCACTGCAGTAGCCAAATAAAACACAGTAACTTTCTCAAAGCAACAGCAAAGTTATCGACATTGTGAAAAAAGAACGTATCTTTGCTGACCTATTTATAAGATACAGGATTTTAATGTTCGGTTTCAGAACAACCGCAACTTCCAGTCACACTCTAAGAGGAACGTAAATATTTTAAAAATTCCTTTCTTTGTCTCATCATGTCCAGAACTACACAATAGATTTATTTATTTATTATTTTCTACGGACAGCTTAATAGGAAGCCGACCCCTACACTTGGGGATTTACGTAAGGATACGGGGATGTACTGGTAGAACCAACACGGATAAGATAAGCACAGGAATTCAGTAACGTTTAGATATTTATTTGAAAACTGGAATCACCATGACTTTTTGGATTTTGTTTTATTTGTTTAAGTATAGTGTAATCCTGATTAAAAGCAAGTTTTATATCTGTGACAAGGTATTTGATTCTAGAGTTGAATGTAAAAGCATGGAATGCCTAGAGATATTGATGGCTTTGAACAATCCCTTTACTCCATTTAAAAAATAACCTTACCCTGCATTGAAATCTGAAACAACTTTCATGTCATCTGAAGATCCCTTTTCACTTTCACAGCCTCCAGCTTCTGAGGACTTTTCTTGGGAGCACTGCCTTGTACGTAATGAGTTCACCTCAGAATCTACTGAAACATCCCTTTCTAACATCATGATGCATGGCTGTAGGTCTTCATGAACATCCTATGGGGAATAAAAGTTTCACTCAATTAAGGAAAAAGATTTGGCCAACCTCTGCTTTAGAAGGGCAGGAGGACAAAAGGTTATTTTTCAGTAGCTCTTACAAAAATGCTCTAAAAGATCCCTCACTTCCCATGCATTCAACTGAAACCACTTTATACTTTAAAAATTAAAAATGTTATTTTTCTGTATACTTTCCACCTGAAATGGTCTCTTTTCCAAGACCATGCTTTCTATACCACACTTCTCTTTTCACAGCTGTATCACCCATAACACAACAATGCGAGATATAATCTCTCTCTCCACGCAAAACAGAATCTAAATGCAGGAGTTAGAAAATTCTATGACAATTCAGTTTATCCTGAATTTGTTACACAAATGCCAGGCTTACAATTTAAGCACCTAGATATTTATTACGAAAAGCTCCTATTTGGGTCCCCGCAAAAACCTATGCAGTATATGCAGCTGTTCAAGAAACTTACACTTTTGAGGCACGAACCACTGTCTTCATCTCTATGGTGTATCACACCCTTTTCTACTTCTCCATTTTCAGCTTTCTCCTCTTCAGCATCTTTTTCATGTGATCGGTCATCTTTTCGTGCAACAGTTCTGCCTAGATTTGGTTTTGGTCTCTGCATTCGGCCTCTCTTTAGAGGTGTTGGTTTCAGAACACTCAGTTTGCTGTCTTCTTGTGAACTGGTTATTTCATTAGACCTGGAAAAATATATAAGATCTGTAAGTATCTAAGACATTTAAAACTGTAAGAGTTCCAAAGAAATGATATTTTCCTTTTTCAAGCATTTATTAAGACACACTTTCTTAGAAGTGGAGCTATGCATTCCTAAGTTCATGAAACAATGAAGTTGGAAGTGTCTGTCTTAGACTGAAAAAGTACTTGAGAAGTAAGAATTTATTAATTTATCTTTGTCTTTCCCCATTGAAGACAGAATACCACGCTAGACAGTTTCCTGACCCATAATGGCTCTTCTCATATTCTTTAGTATCTGGTTTAGGGGCAAATGCACCTAGTTTAATGAAGGGTATGACATGTTTAAATCATAAACATTCCATAATCTTACTGACATAATATATTCTTTGAATTATTTATATCAGATGCACCTACAACTACCAGGTGCTTCTATGCATTTACACCCTGAGAGCCAAGTTATATAGCAAGATTCATGATGAAAGAAGCAACCGATGAATTATTTTTCTACCTGATTAAACCCAGTTTACCTGTCCTCTACACTGCTATCTTCCCCTTTACGAAGTAGTAGAAAAAGCTTTTAGTATTTTTCAATCTCTTATAAAACACATTTCTCCTCTTACACTACAGCTGTCATTTCTCCACTGAACAGAAATAAAGGAAATACTTCTTAATTTACCTTCACATAAAATTGTCCACACTAGACTTTTTCCCCACTTGTGAAAGACACCTAACACTTTAGATGCTGGACTGTGTCCAAAGAAGGGCAAGGAAGCTGGTGAGGGGTCTGGAGAATAAATCTCACCAGGAGTGGCTGAGGGAGCTGGGATTGTTCAGTCTAGAGAAGAGGAGGCTCAGGGGCAACCTTATCACTCTCTACAGGAACCTTAAAGGAGGCTGTAGTGAGGTGAGGGTTGGTTTATTCTCTCACTTGCCTGGTGACAGGATGAGGGGGAAAGGCCTGAAGTTGCACCAGGGGATATTTAGGTTGGATAGTAGAAGAACTTCTTTACTGAAAGGGTTGTTAGGCATTGGAACAGGCTGCCCAGGGAAGTGGTTGAGTCACCATCTCCAGAGGTCTTTAAAAGACATTTAGATGTAGAGCTTAGTGATATGGTTTAGTGGAGGACTGTTAGTGTTAGCTATAGGTTGGACTAGGTGATCTTAGAGGTCTCTACATGATTCTGTGATTTAAGAACGACACTTTAAGAATAAGCACTGATTAGTGTTGTTTAAATACTCAGTTTCTGCCACTGAAATGGTGATACTTCATTATTAAAGCTATTAAAGAAAGCTTGTTATAGTTTTTAAAGGACTAGCTTTCCTGTTTTTTTTTGCATTCATCATGATTGATGTTTCACTTAAAAGCACTGCTTTATACACAAAAATGGTTAATTGATTTCATGCATAAAGAAAAAAAGATTCCCTCAATTTCTATCTCATTGCAGAAATTTCTCAAGAAACTTCTATAACTACCATACTATGTAATATTACCAGACATGAGAAGTACAGCAAGTTGTTGGAAAGTAACATGTTGCTGGTTTGTTTGTTTGTTTGTTTCATTTTTCACATACTTACTGAGACACTGTCTCCACAATTTTATCATCTTTTTCTGCAGCTTCTCCACTGGTAGTATCAGACCTATTACTTTGGTCAATATTCTGAATAGAAATAGAACATGAAAACATTAATTATTTTCCATTAGGTAATGCTGCACTTAATAATACATCAGGTAACCATCCTTAACAGGATGCAAAATGGGTTTCTCATGACAGATACGGACTCTTACACACTACATTTCACACAGTCAGAAAGGTGCAGTAAAATCTAGTTCAGACAAACAAAGCTGTGTTTGCTGTAGGACATGAGAGATTACTGGCATATACTATTTATGGTACAATCTCCCAGCTAAGCTGAGGTCCCTACACAGTAATCGTAGTCACTACTGGTTAAATAAGTGCTGATTCCTGGTCATATTCAGAAAAAGAAAAAAATAAGTTAAAAATAATAAAAAAGAATGTTGCCCAACAGGTTTCTAGCTAACATATTATTTCCAGTTATCTTACTCCACAAAGTACCTTTTTAGTTCCCTCCTCAGACTCTGGATGAGACATTTTATCATTTCCTGAACTGTTCTCAGGCTCTTTCCTTCCAGATGCTCTTGTAACATTAGGTTTAAATCTCTGTCGACATCCTCTAACTCTTGTCATTCCAATTACAGTTTTCTCAGGCTCTCTGCACAAAGGATTCAAAACAATGAAATTTATTCTTATATTCAAATATTCAAGCCTTATATTCAATGAGTTGTGCAACTTTCTTTACTTTTCTTTACAACTCAATATTACATTGAATTGTTCTTAGAAGGATTTGCATATAATATGCAAGTTCCTTCACATTAATACCAAACTATATTCAGTCTTAAGGGTGTGAAAATTTCATTTATCTAGTTATTGAAAGAGATGAAGTTATCACACAAGTGAGGAACCCAAACAGACTACATGCCACTCCTGCTCCAGCAAGTGTCAGAAATGGAGCCATCAACTGGTAGATGAGGTGGGAGAATAGCCAAGCTATTGTTATCACCTTTTTTTCCACCCAAATTCCAAATAACATTGGTACTTTATAAAGCAATACTTTCTGCGATTTCCCAGAAAAGCAGCATGTATCTTCTACTGTAGTACCATTACTGGAATCATCCAAGAAAATGCCAAAGTTGATTTTAAGATTCATATTAAGTTTTTGACTTCACTGTTGTCTTTTTATAACAGCACTATGCAGAATGAAGTAACAATTATAGACAGAGTTAATACTAATGAAACTGGAAAAGTGGTCTCAATACTTACTCAGATTTCGTATCCAAATCCATATTCTCCAATTCTGTGACTTCATCTCTGTTTCTTCTACTGTCTTGCTCAGAGCACTGTAATTAAGGCAAGAGGAGGTGTGGTTTAACACAGCCACTCACATTCCCCCAAGAGGGATGGAGGGGAAGAAAATCGCAAGGGTAAAAGTTAAGAAACTCACAGGTTGACATACAGCTTCATGCATCAAAAAAGTAAACAAAAGAAAATCAAAACCAAGAAAAAATAAGGGATGCAAAACTCAACTGTCCAGCACCAGGCGACTAATGCACAGGCAGTCCCTCCACAGCAGCAGCCCTGGCAAACACCTCCCAGTACTTTGATGCTGAGCACAATGTCCTGCAGTATGGGATGTCTATTTGGTCAGCTGGGGTCATCTGTCTTGGTTATGTCCCTCCCAGCTTCTCATGCACCTCTAGCCTACTTTATAGCAGACAGTTCAATAAACAGAAAAGCCCTTGACTCTGTATAAGCAGTGCTCAGCAATAACTAAAACATCCATCAGCACTATTTTCATTACAAATCCAAAAATAGAACACTACACAAGCTATTATGAAGAAAATTAACGTGGTCCCAAAAAAAAAAAAAAAAAGGCAAGAAATCTTGGTCAAATGCACAGATAGATACCTCAGAGGTAGTTCTCAGAATTTTATGTACTACACTGCAGTTTGTCTACAGGATCAGCACTCATCAAAATGGATACAGCAACAAGTGCATAGCATATTAAGGAACATTTCTCTTTCTGACCTTTTCAGCTGTATTCACAAGTTTTGGAGAGGAAGTCTCGGCCTCCATTTTCTCTTGGTTTGCTGCTTCTTTCTTTCCTGAGGATCTTGTGAAATTGGGTTTAGGTCTTTGCAAGTGTCCTCTCTCTGCTGGCTTTTCAGTTTTACTTAAGACATAAAAAGGGGTAGTTTATATTACTATTACTAAAACACTACATGGTCCAAGACGTACTTTAAGAGCAGCACAAACTGCATTGGTAGTACCAATAAACTGAAGAAAACTGTAATAGCAGAAAAATATAATATACATTACTACTTTAAGCACAGAATCTCAAATAAACTTTAATACCTTTGATGGCCTTCAGTGCAATCTACTTAAAAATACTTGAAGGAAGCATTTCTTGATTCTCAATAAATAGGAATACTTCTTTTAGGGATTCACAGTTGACACCAGTGTGAACAGGCTTACTGAATTCAACAGAGACAACAAGTCTGCTCCAAAGTACAGTAGATCTATTTGACATACAAAATTTGCTAATCCCTTTTTCTGTCCCTCTATCCCCTTTCAAAGCTACCCTGCTCAAGAACTATGAACTGCTATCGACAAACTCTGTCCTACTGCTCAGTACCACACATTGTTGAAGAATGGGGCATATGTATCAATCTCTGTATCCTATTAACTATTGCAATACAGAATCTCAGGATTCAGACGCTACTTCCCAGAGCCCTACAGATGAGTGATAATCTTTAGATTGGAAACTACTACTTTTTCTTATCCTCTTCCCAGGACTGGGTAAATGAAACTTTGATCGCCTTTACAAGTGAGTTGCCCATCAGTAAGCTAACAGAAGAAGCATGAAACTTTCATATTTAAAAGAGTTTCTACCTTAGCATAAACTAGTAGACCATCTCAAAAATCAACTTTAAAGAATTATACCATTGATTATTACATCTCTGATCATATAGAATGGAAACTTTGAGCACAGAGTTGTTTAAACATCACTGCTCAGTTACATAGATAAGTATAGAAATAGTCACAAAGATTAACCTCATAAAGGAGTGCAGCTGAGACAGAGCTGGGGTACCTTCTGGAAAGGTATGTCTCAGCTTACTCTCTCAAATTCCAAAGAGCAAAAATTTCCAGTCAGGAAGGTTTCAATATAGCACACGGGCTGTGTGCAGCTAATAAGCTCTGATGGTCATATGCCATTTTCAGAGAATACAGTGAAGTCCTTTTTTAAGATCAACTTTCCCAACAAAGGCTCACCCATAAAATCACAACATTTCTTCAGAGAAGTTTCTTGCTGTTATTCAGTGTAGAGGGACTAGCTTTTTTCTAAGCTCAGTTAATCCTCTCTCATGTCCAAACATCACGTTTTAGTCAAAGCATCATTTGCTCCTCAGCAATCAGAATTTCTATCAAAAAAAACTTCCTTGAATATGAAAAAATATCATCACAATCTACTATGTTGTTGAACCTACTCCGGTGAAACAATTACACCCAAATGAAGTCAATATAGGTTTAGCACAAGTACCCCCACAAGTTAATCTAATTCCACTTACATTATTTCAGGCAGAGAATCACTTTCTGATGCACTCTGCTCTTCCTCTCGTCTATGTAAGTCATGTGTGTCTTCGTTCTAAGTAAGAAGAAAAATAAATGATGTGGAAATTGATAAACATGAAGAACTCTTTGCTGTAAGTTAACAACAAGAAGAAACGCTCACAAAGTAACTTCATCTTTTAACTGAATGAAGCTGATAACAGACTCCTTAGGCAATATCGGTTAGTAGTAAGTTTCCAGGTCTAGTATTAAACCAGTTTCCCAAAGAATATGGACCATAACCTGGGGGCGGAGGGGAAGGGGGGGATGTGACAAGAGCAAACTAATCCCAATTACAGTAAAGTTTTTACAGAACCTATCTACAGAATTAAGATAAAAATCTACTGCATGCAAACACTATTTCTCTACTGTATTCATTTGTTTAATCATATTGATAGAATTACATTTCACACATTACTAGTTGGTTATTTCTAATTTTAGATCTCTATTCACATTACTTGTAAAGAAAATCAACCACAGCAGGCCAAGCCAGTTAGAACTGACAATCAAGATTTTCAAAATCATTTACTTTTACCTTTTCTCATGCCAAACAGCATAAGTAATTGGACAGAGAGCTGAGCTTAGCTACATTGGCTACTATGTACCATATGATAGACATGTATATAAAGAATTGCCCTGTTCAGTTCACTGATTTTTATAAATATCATTCCAACTAGTATCAGGAGATTGCATTGTTCTAACATTCCCAACCATGGGTATTTACTGTTTGTGAAGATTGTAAGCAGTTAGTTTTCCACTATGACAAAGACATTGCTTTAGGAAACAGAATCTAAAAGGCCAAAGCAGGAATGATTTCCCTTAGGTAAACATTAATACTTCAAATTTCCTAATCTCTCACTGTAAAGTTTAGTCATAAGATTGTTCTTTGTCCTAGAAAGACAAAGAAAAATTAATTAATTTGCTCAAATACAAGTCTTCAAACAGTATATTAAGTTACAAAACCAACGTGACTGCACAAGGGTAGAATGATTATCAGAGGAACAGAATAGTCTCTACGTAAGGAGAAGTATAAGGTTAAGACTCTCCAGCCTGAAAAAAAATAATGCTGAACAATAGAAAAAAATGGTTTTATAAAACAAGAATAGCTTGAAGATGATGAACAGGAACATAATAATGGATGCAAATGCATATTACGATATAATAAATTATATCATAATAAAGGGTGCAATGCATTAAGCTACATGCATGAAGCTTAAAGCAATCTGAAGAGTATGCTTTTTTTTTTTTTTTTTTACTAAGTTAGTAATTAAAGTAAGGAAGTCTCAGCTGTACCATGCAGTTGACAACAAATGTAAAGGAAAATGCAAAAAAAAAGCTGCCAAATAAATCATGAATAGAAGCCCCACTAAAGGCTATGAAAAAAAGTCAGATGCAATCTCAGGAAGTTTCTAAACTGATGGAACTGATTACAGCATACCTGAAGAAAGACCACTTAATTTTGGTCCAGTTTCTTACCTTTTCTGGAATACCTCAAACCAGCCAGTACCAGCAGATGAAAGTTTAGACAGGTTTCCATTCTGAGGCAGCGCAAACAATGCAATGATCATCCTGCTCAGCTGCCAGTGTTCCACTAGCAAGCAATGGAAACTTGCTCTAAAGCAGTACATCTTTACTTTTGATGTTGTACTGCTTTAGTTTTGAATAAACAAAGCGTTCAGCTTTTTTAATTGTCTGCAAGGTAAGGCAGGCATGAGCAGTATACTATCTGAACGAGTTTAGTATAACAGCCCATTAAAGCTAACAACACTGAAAATATTTAGATTTTGGTGTTGTTCCCAAGCTTGTTGCCTTTTTCACTCCTGATGGTAAAAGCATGACAAAAAAAAAACACAACCAAAAAGCAACTTTGAATTATATAAACACTTAACAAGAAAGACAAAGATTTTAAGAAGTCAGAATTTCACAAAAATAAAAATACCATTGTTTCTCTAGTTTCTTCAGATTGTCTTTCTTCATTTCTAATCCTTGAAACTGGCAAATTTGAAAGCTGGATTTCCTGTGATATATCATCTGGGATATTTACAGTTCCCAGCTGAGCAGATTCTGTTTCAAGTATAACATCATTGCTATCCTGAAAACTGAAATCAATAAAAGCACAATAAAAAACACAATATTAGTGTACTCTGATAAAAAGCTAGTTTTATTTACAGACAGATCAAATTCCACATAAAAATTTATATTTACAGCAGTATGCAATTTTGATATTTAATAATTACATTTTTCAGAGAATCTGAAAAATTCTAGTGATATTCCCATGATGTGAGCTTTAAAACAACTTTTGTACTTTTTCAATGCAAGATGTTAAAATCTCACCTGAGTATTCTAGACTAGATAGTTTTACAAACAGACTTTACTGATATAAACACTGTATGCAGACGATTTTTTCCCTCATCTTCTGTAACTATGCTGGGCTCAAGGACAAATACTGTTCTTTCATGTACTTCCAATGAGGAATTAAAGCACATAAAAGTTTCTGGGAAACTGTATAAAATAACAAAACAATTACAGTGTGACTATACAGAGTAGTTATAGAGCATATCAAATGATCAAGTAGTACTAACAGCTTCATAATGACTTTCTCAATTTACTGCTTTCATATCAAAGTTTAACAAAACAAGTTGTTGTTTTTTTTCTAGTAAAGGAATACCCAAGATTGAAAACAAAAGTCTGCCTCTCTGCCCAAGTTCAACACTAAAATCCAAGCAGCCTTCCTTTTCCACAACAACAACAAAAATATATATTAAAAATAGAAAAAATTCCAGGTGTGCAGTAACAATACCTAACAACATTACCAAGCAGCGTTTTGAGAGAAATTATTAGAGGTGAGGATAATCCAACAGGCTTCATGAACATCCATTCCTTATCACTTCATGATGAAAGGAGTTTTAGATAGAACTTTGGTATTAATGTAAATTTATTTTCCAAGGACAGTGCATCAGGGTAGAGAATATATTGACCGTGTAAACTAAAAACTAAAAAACTAAAAGCTGCTTACCCAGCACTGTCCTTAGAATCTAAAAAACTGCCCATTCTCTGCTACTTAATGTGACAGTAAGAACAAATTTTAAGAATTATTACAAAAAAAATAAAACTACATTACAACTAAAAACTTCAAATCACTTTTTATTTTTCCTAAGCTTTCCACTACAAACATTACCTGCATAAACTGAGATCACTTTCCCTCTCTGTTATGTCATCCACTGGTAAACAGGACTGCGATCTTTCCTCCTCTTTAGTGGGAGGACCATCTTGTTTTTCTTCAATAACAGTGTCCAATTCTTCTCTGCAGGTAATACGATCATCAGTGTTTGTATCGCATTCCATTTTTTTTCCTGCTAATAAAAAAGAATTAAATAAATGTTGACATTCTGGGCAGCAGCTTAAGAATTTCAGTTCTTGTATCCTAGCTACTGTGAAGCAAGTGTTAATTTAAGACAAGAAAAAAAATCCCAGCAGAGCATGACTACCAGTTATTATGATTTAAGAAAAATGTTGTTACCTAAAATATATTTAGTCTAGATTTGGTGTCTAGATTTAAAGTGCTTTTGCCTCTTACTTTTTTTAGAGGATTTCCTTTCCTCTTCAATTTCTGAAGGGACAGCCAGCTGTTCTGGAAAACTGTCCACTTCCTCTTCAGGATCATCCTTTCTCTTCCTTTTTTTTCTCTTCTTCGCAAATGCTGGCTCTAATGCAACCTGTTCTTCAGCCTGTTCCGAAATGCCCAAGGACTCTTCATTTTCCTTCTCAGCCGTCACAGCATCTGCTTCTGTTTCTGCATCAGAAATTCTGGCCTCCTGCAGATCGTCTTGATCATCAAGAGTTTCTGTGCTGGCAGCTTTTGCTACTGAGACAATGTGGTTCCCAGTTAATACATCAGTAGAATATTAGGAGTCATACATTTTAAAGCTATTCTCACTAGTAACATTTTGTGAATTCATACTTCAGTGTCAATATATTACCAGAAAACAGAAACACTTCAGCATAGATTTACTTCAACACTAAACACAAAACACATTCTGTACAGGGGACAACACTTCCACAAGTATAAAGGCAATAAAGAATACACTTCACAAATATTCTTGTTCCTATATTTTTGACCAGGTTACGTATTCATTTTTGAGTCCAGTAAAAACAGATATTGTTATTCCTAAGCAGAATTTTTGTATCTCCGTATAAAGAGGTAATAATGGTTACAGAGAATATGTCAGGAAAATGTAATTTTGATCAACAGATGTACTGTAATTAATAATTCCTGTTTTCCATAAGAAACTTTAATTATTATCTAGCTAATAATTCATAAGCTCTGTTCTGGCTTTAAGGCATTTCCAAAATTCTTCCTGCCTTTTCTAGAACATTTTGTCATCATCTTCAGTTCATGCAGAACATCAGACAACCACCAAACACCTTTCCCCGTCGTTTTTACTAGTAGTATACTAACTTGTTCCCCTGTTAAGTAAGAAAGTTAAAATGCAGTAGAAGTAGAAAAGCATTCACATATAGCTTTCCACAAAATACCTTTAAGCTACCATTAAAGTTTATCAACATAATTTTTACAAACAACTTTAAGACCTTCTCAGTGGAAGATTTTACTTAATCAAATCTGAAATCGAGGCTATGGAAAAACAGCTGCATCAATTTTAAGAATTTAATTGAAATGCTGCTTCCTAGTTAGCATACTCCTTAAAAGGGTTGTTCTTTTTGTTTGTTCCACAATACTATTTACAAACAAATGTGTTTTTATGGACAAAATATTAAAAAAAAAAACTCAGAATCAGCACTGAACTTGTAAACTACTGTCAGTACATGCATTTTTTCATTTAAGCACATTTGTGAAAGAATCTTTCACAGTTACAGAAATAATAAGATACTATATTGTGATCAATAGTAATAAAATTGAATCTTTGTCATTAATTTTGAACAGACCGGGAAATAAAACAATTTCTACAAGACTCCCTGAAGGGAAGAAAAAAAGAATCATTCAGACTTGTGACTTAAACTAAGTATAGGGAAAACGGAATCTTTAAAATCGGTTTAAAATGTAAGAAAAATGTAATTAAAAAGTAACAGAACATGCCAAAATATGGTTTTGCCCCAAGGATTCTGAAAGCAAATTTCAGAATTTCAAATTTTCAAATTTTCCACTGAGAAGGTGGTCAAGTATTGGAATGGGCTGCCTAAGGAAGTGGTAGTGCCTCTATCCCTGGAGGTATTTAAGAGGTGTGAACGTGGCATTTAGTGTCCCGGTTTAGAGATGCAACTTGGTAGGTCATGATGAAGGTTGGATCTAGAAGGTCCTTTCCAGCCTAAACGATTCTATGATTACCACCCTGCACATTAATGAACTACATCTGAAAAATAAATACGCTATGAAGCCAGGATTCTCTCCCTCTAGAGAATTCTCTCTCTCCTGTCTAGAACAGGAAAGGAAGAGATTCGCTACATGATTTTATTTATGCTAGCAACATATTACTGACCACTGCTCTTAAGAGCACTCAAGCACTCTTTTGAAATACCTTTTGGCTTCTTACGAGGCCTTGGTGGTTTCTTTTCCTTTGGCTTCTGGTTTCTAACTGTCTTTTGCTTCCTCTTTTCCTCATCTGCCAAGACTTTTTCAAGTAGCTGGGCAAACAATTCAAAATCAAAGGGCCGCTTTTCTTCTAACAGATTAAAGGAAAGAAATAAAAAAAATTAAAGGTGAGAATTTTTCCAAGTTTTTACTTTGTGAAATGCTCAGTAGTACATGTTATGGCCTAAAATACAGATGTTATATATGTTTAAACAAAGAATCTTTTGAAAATAATTTCTGCATCACCTGACCAGGCACTAGAGGTAAAAAAAAAAAAAAAAAAAGATTACAGCAACTTGGTTTTAAAAAACAGACAGTAAAAAGGTCACAGTACTCACCATAGTATCACAAAATATATTAACATATATTAACATGCTGTTTCAAGATTTATATATCTCATTCAGATAACATACAAAACATTTAAAAATTCTCAAAGCAATTCACAATTAGTAACTGTGCTAAAAATTATCATGAATTACAATAATGAACTGAATGCATATGGAAAAGGGTATATTAATCTCATGTTTCAGAAAACTAAAAAAAATAAACATAACCATAACTGTCAACCTTATTTCTCAAAAAAACTTAATATGCCGCAGCTTCTAAACTCACCTATGACCAAGAACCTTGGTCATAATTAATTCAAGCAAGGCAAAACACAAAAATGACAATGAAGAAAGATGACTAGCACATAAATGACTCGCTGTAGGGTGGGGTACACTTCCTTTACTTACTGAAAGCTTTGTCTATCCTCCATCCATTTGCTTTTTCCTCACGTTTGAACTTGTTCTAAAAAAAAAAAAAAAGTCCTTTTCAGTAAGCAAGAAATGCAACAAGATACTGTAAAATACAGAAGATCAAAGTAAGCCTTATTTAATGCAACAAAATTTTCTACAAACTAAAGTTGTAAAAACTTGCAAGCACGCTGACAGAACGTAAGTTTGTGTAGTGGGTTTATGTGGCAAGCTTTTGATAGCAGGGGGCCATAGGGGTGGCTTCTGTGAGAAGGATCTAGAAGCTGCCCCATGTTTGGGAAGGGCCCCACTGCTGACCAGAGCTGAGCCAATAAGCGATGTTGTTTTGCACCTCTGTGAGAGCATATTTAAGTCAGGAAAAAAATGCTGTGACACACAGCAGCTGGGAGAGTGAGAAGAGTGAGAAACAACCTTGCAGGCCTAGGTCAGTGAAGAAGGAGGGAGATAAGTGCTCCAGGTGCCAGAGCAGAAGTCCCCTGCAGCCTGCGGTGAGGACCATGGTGAAGCAGGATGTCCCCCTGCAGCCCATGGAGTACCACGTTGGAGCAGGGTTCCACGCTGCAGCCCGTGGAGGAGACCACAGTGGAGCAGGTGGCCCTGCACTGACGGAGGCTGCCGCCTGTGGAAGACCCCTGCCGGAGCAGATTGTGGGCCGGACCTGTAGCCCGTGGAGAGGAGCCCACGCAGGAGCAGGTGACCTGGCAGGAGCTGCTGCCCATGGGGGAGCCAGGTTGGAGCAGTTTGCTCCTGAGGGATGGACCCCATGGTACGGACCCATATCTGGAGCAGCTCTGGAAGAGCTGCTGCCTGTGGGAAGCCCACGCCGGATCAGTTCATCAAGGACTGCATCCTGTGTGAGGGACCCCACAGCACAGGGGATGAGCGTGACCAAAAAGGAGCGTCAAAGAAGTGTTATAGACTGACCATAACCCCTTTTCCCCCATTCCCCTGCGCCGCTCAGGGGGAGGAGGTGGAGGACGGTGGATGGGGGATAAGGTGCTGGTTTCTTTCATTTGTTTCTCACTTCTGTATCTTGTTAGTAAGATTTATTACCTATTACTGTCTCCCTATGCTGAGTCTGTTTTGCCTGTCATGATAATTACTGTGTGATCTCCTTGTCCTTATCTCAACCTTTGAACCCTTTTCATCGTATTTTCTCCCCGTTCCTCTTTGAGGAGGGGGAGCGAGAGAGCAGTTGTGTTGGAGCTCGGCCGCCCACCCGGGTAAAACCAACACAGTTTGCTATTCAGTTTTTCATATAAAAGCTAAAGTTTATTTTCTTTCATTAATACATATCAGCCGTAGTTTCTGATTCTTTTCGACATCTTTGTCCTTGCTTCCAGTCTAAGCATAGTCTGAAATACAGAAGGTTTTCCCAGCTGCATACCAAGAAAGAGGTAACACAAAAGAGCTTCATCAAACATCCAATATGTTTATCAGCATTTTTCAATTAAAATAAAATCAAGACAAACTGCCTAGACATGTTAGATTTACTAGATTACTTTTATGTTTCCACCTCCTGGAAACATTTATTAAAACCACTGCTACAGAGCCAATTAGCATTAAAATTACCAATACCAATAGGAAGCATAGTAACAGAGAAAGATAAACAAAAAAAGGGGAAAACATATTTTTAATCAGTTGATTTAAGTGCCTTAATCTTTACCTTAATTTCTGATCTGGCTCTGTGAGGAAACAATCGTCCAATCAAGGAAAAGTCTGTTCCTACCATGCTGATAGCTAAAAAGAACATGTCTGTTTCTGGGAGGAAACAAATAAATAAAATAGTTATGCATACAAACACACACACACTTAAAAACAAATTTCAAACTTAAAAAAAATAGATAGATAACTTTCAGATTACCGACAGTGATGGCAAGTTCATGCAAAATTACACATCTGATAAAGCACGCTACCATTTCAACATCTGTGACAGAAGCAGTCATGGGTACCCTACAAAAGGCACTGGATTTTTTATTTTTTTTTTAATTTGCCTATTTTCATAGCAAACATCAAAGCTCTGCTTGCTGCAAAGAATTCCAGGGTTGAGACCATGTCACACTTAAGCAGATCCATCAACTTCATGGGGAATAAAATGCATCAAATATAAAGTATTGGTAGAAACAGATATTTTTTTCTGCACACTTAAAACGTGAAACCAGAAGTATTCTCACCTTTATTTGACCATGGTTTGGTGTAAAAACTTTTCCTGAAGCTGGAATACGTAGTTGTAGAGCCACGCTCAAAGATAGGATCATTTTCTTCTACAACACAAGGACCTTTAGTTCTTAGAACTTCTACAGTTAAACTGGAAAAGCAAACACAGAAAGAGACTTATATGACAATATCACTAGCAAGACATATAGTTGGCATTTATAAACTTGTTTTTTTCCATTTTTATAAGATTTAGTACAAACAGATAAAATTAAAATACCTGCCAAAAAAAGACTGTCTTTTTAATATCCGAGAATTTATTTTGCAAAACCACACAATGGCCTCTCTAAATTCTTTTACATCATGGCCTAAACCTCATGGTAATAATGCATTTTGAGAACCCAGTAATTTGGTAGCCTAATACTTTTAAAAGTCATATTCTAAGCAAACTTACTGAAAGCACTGACAGCTGAACAGAGCAGCAACATGGAAGAGATAAAGCTAGAGCAAATCATATTGACATCTAAACAACAATGAGCAGATTATTGAAACTGTGAGAATCAAAGAAGTGAACTAGATAGGACACATCTGGAAGTGTGACAAATACTGACAAATTTTATTTCCTGTAACAAAGCATGGTACCCTCCTTTGTATCCTTCTCCAAAACCACGTTTCTCAGAGAAATTTAGCCACTACTAAGACACATAATAAGATAATTCTTGCTCATATTTTGACACATATTTGCACTATTTTCTTAATCAGGATAGCTCAACTTTCATCATATTAATACATTCATGTTTCTCCCTATCCAAAATAACTGTTCTCTTTACAAATGAAGTAGCAATCTAGCACATATTGTCCATGAGTCAGGCAGAGATTTACCTTTCTTCATCCAGAATAATTGAACCGTCTTCTGCTACTTTCACACGAGGAACTAGAAGTGGACCATCTTGACTGTCCTCCCCATTCTCTGCCTCTTCCTCCTCATCTTCCTCTTCATGATCCTGAGTACTTTTCTCTTCCTGTCTACAATTTTAAGAGACCAAGCAAAAAGATTACTTTTGTCAGCATTCTAATTTGCTGCTCTGTATGCCAGATCTTCAATGACTTAACCACTCAGCAATGTAACCTATACACAAGTTAGTCAATACAGACTCTGGAATCTGCTTTTCATTCTGTTGTACAGTGAACAAGTCCAAAACCATAAAAATGAAAAGCAAAATGCTTTCACTACCCTCCCCTCCTAAATTACAGTTTATTTTAAATAAGGGCTACGTTACCGTAAACAAAGACCTACATTGCTAACATTACTACATTTACACATGTTCATACCAAATATCAGATTTTTTTTTTTACTCTAAATACCTCTGTCACCAAGACTTACTCTTTCATTTGACACTGTGTAGAATTTTTTTCTGTTTTCTTTTCTTCTACCAATGAAGACCTAGAATTTTTTAAAAAGTTAGAGATTAAAGATTGTACAAGTACACCTCAGTTTCATTCCCCTAAACCCACTTTCACTGAATAAATGGACAAAGAAACATAAAACGTTCTTATTTTCAAGTCTTATTACTTTGCGAACTTTGCGAACATTGGTTCTTCGCTTTTTAATTAGAAGTTCAGATTGCCTTATCACAAGAGACTGAAGATGAACAGTGGTCCATCAGTCACTGAGACAGAAATACCTAAAGCTGATGGTAAAACAATGCAGTACACACTAACAACTCCACTTTGCATTGACCAGCAAGTTCTGTGAGTATGAAAAATCAATGACACTACTTTTGTGAAACTGATCCTTCTAGTAACCACTGTACTTTGGAGGTCAAGTGGTCATTCTTTTCCCTAACTTTTAATCAGGTTACCAAATCTAACATCTTGCTCCTTCTCCTTGCACCATCTACACACCATCCCAAACTGCTAGAGTCAGCAACATCAAGGCACATGCTGCTGTAAGAATTAACTGAATTAAGCTAAGAGAGCATGTAACAGCTAGGTTGCAAGGCACAATATATTCATTATAGGAATGTATGAAAAGTAAGAGCATATGTTGCATTATCTGGTTAAGGACTACTCAGTGTAAAAGTTAAAAAAAGCAAAAATCAAGGTAAGTGTTAAATAAAAGACAGGCTCACAAACATTAATGAGCAGACGATAGCAGACAATAATGAACCTCAAACTTGTCTACTACTGATTGATGAAAGGAACTACTCAGGCATAGCTTTAAAGGTCAACTTACATTTTGTAATCATTAAGAATCTTATGAGATATTTGAAAGGGCTTGAGGGGACTCTCCAAAACCTATTGTTGTATTCAGAAAGACGTTGTGGGATTATATGAACTTATATGAACATACAAACTCAGTGATAAGTGAACTGACAGCACAACTGTGGGGGGGTGTTGGTGGATAAAAAACTGAACATGAGCCAGCAGTGTGCACTTGCAGCCCAGAAAGCCAGTTGTACCCTGGGCTGCATCAAAAGCATGACCAACAGGTGGAGGGAGGTGATTCTTTCCCTCTGCTCTGTTCTTGTGAAACCCCACCTGGGGTACTGCATTCAGCTCTGGGGCCCCCAGCACAGAAAGGACATGGAAGTATTAGAACAAGTCGAGAGGAGGGCCATGAGGATGATCAAAGGGCTGGAGCACCTCTCCTGTAACAACAGGCTGAGTGAGTTGGGATTGTTCAGACTGGGGAAGAGAAGGCTCCAGGGAGACCTTACAGCAGCCTTCCAGTACCTAAAAGGTGCCAAAAGAAAAGCTGGGGAGGAGCTCTTTGTAAGGAAGCGTAGTGGTTTTAAACCAAAAGAGGGTAAGTTTGCATTAGATATTTGGAAGATATTCTTCACTCAGAGGGTAGTGGAACACTGGAACAGGTTGCCTGGAAAAGCTGTGGATGTCCCATCCCTGGAACTGTACAAGGTCAGGCTGGATGGGGTTTTTGACAGCCTGATCTAGTGGAAGGTGTCCCTGCCCTTGGCAGGAGGACTGGGACTCGGTCATCTTCAAACATCCCTTCCAATTCAAACCCTTCAGAATTATTTTTTCCCCCTCCATGTATAATCTCACTTTCTGTGAGTGAAACAGGGACTAAAACTCAATCGGAGAAAAGGCTGCATTTCACTGGGCTGGTGGGTCTAGGTGCCAGCAGGCAGACAGGCTCACAGGCAGGTGAGGTTTGCACGCCAGCTACTGGAGACACCACAGATCTTAATGCCTGTAGGTTGAGCTGTCAGCAGCTGGTGGTAGTGTGCACAGAGACTAAGTGCCAGCAACTGCAGAGGCCAGGTTGTGTTTTTATTAACCATTTAACCCTGCATGCATGTTGATGTGTACATGCACACAGCTTGCTTAACCCAGCAAGTAACTTGATAAAGGCCCAGGGTCCAGACACAGACTTTAGGAAGGCAGAGCTCACACTTATCCAAGAGATTCACGATTGCAGTTGTACTTGTAGAATGAGCGTGAGGGCACATACATCTGTTGTGCCAACAAACATCAGTCTGAACAAGCCAGGATGTCAGAAATGCATGTACTGCCTGGAAGATGAGGGGATGTTTCCAACATGATACAAGGCTTTGAAGCTGTATTGCATTCAAGGGATCCACGAGCACAGGTGTGTTCATAAACCTAGAGAGTCTGTGTGTGTTTTCATTTCACTAGCTAACTTCTGATCAACCAGAAAGGAAGAACAGGACTTGGATAACAGTACGTATGTTTGCGATTGTTGTTCAGGAACAGCAACAGCCACATCCATCCAGATGGGACAGAGGCACCTCCAGGGTCTTGCAGCATATTCTATAATTCAGCAGCCAGAAAGCAGAAATGCTTTGTTTTCCTCAAGTCCACTAGATTTGGTAGTGACTCAAAGTCCCTAAAATGAAATTTAACAGAAGCTAGCTAACAAAAGGCAACTTACTATAATTCTGCATTTGTACAGATAAATCGGCAGTGGGGAAAGGTTTGTCTTTTTATCTTTCAACAGGTACACTAACCTCCTTTCTCATTTCTGTACAAGGACTGAACAGATGTGAAAACACATATGGAAGTTTTTATTGCCATTGCAAAAATATTGCATCTGTGCTAATTGATTTAAGAATCCTCCTTTTCACAATCATTAAAATGACAGGAAAAAAAAAAAGATTACTTAACCTAAGGAGCAGGAAAAAGTCATACTTACTTCATAGGGTTGTTTTCTGGCAGATAGTATATCAAGTCTCTCATGGTCATTTTAGAGCGATCTGGTGGAGAACGCCCTTCGATAATTGGAGGCCTGTGTTTTAACTGTTTCTGTATAAAAGCAAAATAGAAATTCAGCCTGGAAATACTTTATATTACACAAATTAATATTTTTCTTTGTTTATTAAGTACCATTCAGATGAAAATTGTTGGTTTTTGCTGTTGCTGTTGGGGTGGTGTTTTGGTGTTGCTGTTCGTGGTGCTTTTATTTTATTTTTTTTTACACTCAACTGAAAAGTTTATTTTAAGACTGTACATTTGTTGGAGAGGACAAATGTCTGTCACCATAGACCTCTAAGTGATTTGTCCTCTCAAAGAAATTCAGCACTCAGAGATAAAGTCACAGAACTCAGTAAATAAACAAGTCTAAAATAATGCAAGAAGCCCCGCATCCCAAGCTTCTTACATACCACCCCAAGGTATTATCAGCTGTGAAGATTGGAAAGGTGACTACTACAAAGCATGTCTCAGGTCAAAAAGTGTTGCAAGTCTAACTAAAAGGAAAGATACCTTTTTCCCATAAAATCTGTATGAGGGAAGTGCTGTTACTGCTTACAAACAAACTAACCCCATACATAATTATGAAACATCACAAACCATTAGCAGTAAGCAGGTGATGATCATTGTCAGAAAACACTACAGCAATGCAGCAGTGACAATGTTAGATGAATCAAATCTTTCTCTGTGCTTCACAAACCAGCACTGCTCAAGGCAGACCTACCATGCGCTCTTTCTTCAGCTCTTCTCTAAGCATTTCCCTCAACTTCCGAGCTTTGAGGATCCTTTCACGATCAGAACAGATTCGTTTCTCTTTTGCGGGAGCAGGTTTTGTAGGTAACTTTTCCTCCTTTGTCACTGACGTTTCCTGTGTTGGTCTCTCCTTGAGTGGAGAGGGTAGGTTCTTCAGCAAGGTATCATCATTTTTTTGAGCAGCTACACTGGCAGTTTGTTCTTTATTTACAGACTTTTTTAGGGGTGAAAACTGTGGCACTTGTGGCACAGGCGTTTTCTTTTCAGGCAGTATGGGAGACTTCAAAGAGCCTTCAGTACTACTCTTTTCTGATGCCGAAGAATCCTTCTGAACTGAAGCACTGCCATCAGGAGCCTGCAATGCTCGCCTCTGCGGTTTTGATGCAGAACACTGAACAGATGAAGGCCCAGCTCTGGGTTTGACAAGATTTGGCGTAGTGGAAATACGTTTTCTTCTCTGTGTAGGCGTCTCTGTAGCTTTACTAGTTTCTCCAGCATCATTTGAGCTATCAGCCTTGTCATCACTGGAAAATTTAAGAGGAAACATTCTGAAATACTTCTCAGTGACAAATTCAGAACTCTTACTATCAAGACACATGCTTCACTCAGTATGAATACAGTAGTACAGAAAATTAAAGATATATACAGCAAGTCACAATTGAACCAACTTACACCTGGCATTCAACCTAACCAGATACAAAAACTGGTGTATTAATCTCTAATATTAAGTACTAGCTCTCTACAAGTTGGTTGACCAGTAATGCTAAACTCATGCAATCCTTTTTTGCCCTCTTTTTGGAAAGCTCTTGACTTTCAAGTAAGAATACCAAACATCATAGTACGATAAACTCAATAAAGCTTTGTAAAGAATACCCTACATACCATGTTACACATTAAGAACATTTTAATAACGGTATATGCCACAAGTACTTTTACGATTTTTCATCACAACCAACCTGAGCCATCCTCTTATACACTTGTAAGTAGATAAAATCTAAACTGTGATTTAAAAAAAAAAAAAAAAAAAAAAAGTCCTCCGCTGTGAAACTGGCTGTTGTTCCAACGAACACCTCACAACTGGGCTTTTGGGGACAACAACTTCCAGCTTTCCTGGTAAGCTTTCTTAATTTAAGTATTGTTTCCATCCTTTACACAGAAATAATTCACAAAATAGCAAAAACCATGATCATCTTCCAAAATCTTGAAAACAGCTCTAGTATTTGACTCCCTGGCTGTTGCTGACAGTAAAACTACAGCAGAATTACAAATGAGTCATGAAGACCTTTTTAATTTCACTTTGGAACTATGCCTTGTTTCTGTACAAAAGGATGACCCCACCTATGGTTTACTTATCCATCTCCAAAAATACTCAAGCAAATGCCTTTGAAAGAACAGGAAGAAAAGCAAGTAGAAGGAATAGAAGGAAAGCAAAAATATACAGCACAATTTTTCCAAAACCTCTCTAGATACTCTGTGGAACAGGCATGGGCTACAGATGATGTCTTATTTAACAGCCTCAGCAGACTTTTCTGTATCAATTTGTCCCATGCCATGAGTTCATACACATTCTCAGTGCATACAACATCCTTTAACAAGGCGTTGAGCAACTTCACTATATGCTGCCTATCTGTGTTTTGAATGAGATCCTTACAACCTCCGTTCAATATTCTCTGTTTTTGGTACAGCAAGAGACAGAGGAAAGTAATTCTTTGCTTATCTTCTCAGCACTACCTGTAGCTTACAAGTTCTTCCTAGAGTACCACACTAGATTTTGGACAGTTAAATTTAGCTGTACTGGTGTTGGCTGGCATAGAGACAGCTTTCTTCATACAGACTCATTTGGTACTGTTCGTGGGATTTGTGGTGAAAATATCATTGATAATACACCAATGTCTCAGCTGTGGCAGAGCAGTGCTTACAAAGAGCCAGCGAGGAGGCTTGGGGGGGAACCAGGAGCTGGGGAGGGGTAACAGCCAGGACAGCTGGCCAAACTGACCAAGAGGATGTCCCATGCCATGTGAAGTCATGGTCAGCAATAAAAGGGGGAAAAAAGGAAGAAGGGGTATATGTGGAGCGATGGCCTTTGTCTGCCCAAGGAACCATTCCACATGATGGGCCCTGCTCTTCTGGGAGTGGCTGAACACCTGCAGGCTAATACGAAGCAGCAAATGGATTCCTTAGTTTGCTTTGCTTGCATGAAAAGTGTCTGTTTTACCTGTTGAACTGTCTGTGTCTCAACCCACGAGTTTTCTTTTTACCTTTCTGATCCTCTTTCCATCCCACTGCAGGGAAATGAGTTTGCAGCCTCCTAAAGTTAATCAACATTAGCAGACACCATTTTGAAAAAATGAAAAGCAGTAACCTTACGCTCAGGGAATTTTCGTTTCCCTTTTTCTGCAGACTACATAAAACCACGTTGTGCTGTATTCTACCAATTACTGCACTCAAGAAATCAAATTGCCTTTCCTTATATCCACTCTTCTTGAATCTTCTGAAACAACCTGGCGGCCAGTTTTTAAAATGCAACGAGACAGCTCTCCAAGAAGCTACTACTGCTTACACTGCAATAAATCCCTTGGCCTACTGTTGTGGTTTAACCCAGCCAGAAGCTAAACACCACACAGCCGTTCGCTCACTCTCCCCTCTCCCTCTCTGGGACTAGGGACAGAAACAGGAAAGTGAAGCCTGTGAGTTGAGATAAAGACAGTTTATTAAGAAAGAAAAAAAATAACATTAATTATGACAATAGTACTAAGAATAATAACACGTACAGAACAAGTGATGCACAATGCAATTGCTCACCACCTGCTGACCAATGCCCAGCCTAACCCCGAGCAACCGGCCCCCCACCCCAGCTAGCCACCCCTATATATTGTTCAGCATGACCCCATGTGGTTTGGAATACCCCTTTAGACAGTTTGGGTCACCTGTCCTGGGTCTGTCCCCTCCCAGCTCTTGCTGCACCCCCAGCCTGCCCGCTGGCAGGACAGAGTGAGAAGTTGAAACATGCTTGGCTTGGTGTAAGCACTGCTCTGCAACAATTAAAACATCAGCATGTTAGCAGCACTCTTTTCATCCTAAGCCAAAACGTAGCACCCTACCAGCTACTAGGAAGAAAATTAACTCTGTCCTAACTGAAACCAGGACACCTACTCTCTCCTGTTTGGTTCGTACAGGCCTTCAAAACCATGCTGAAACTTTATGAATTCTGTGGAATTCAGGGGTGAGCATATGGGGTCAAAAGGGAGAAACTCTCACCTGTGCCTCTACTACCTGCTGCCAGGACTATGCGTTCAGTTCCGCTGAGTCTCCCTGCACTTACAGGCAGATGCTGCTTTCTACCTTCACCTGCACTCCAGAAGCCACCGTAGGAGTGGTCCATAAGAGTCTTCCTGTAAGCACATCACTTCCCAAACCTGCACATTCCTGAAAAAGCTCTTTCCTAGGCCTCTTCCCCACCCCGCACATCTCACTGGGTTAACAAACTGGAGGTCTTACACTACATCTGAAATAACTTCCACTACAGGCAGTGGAAGGTTAATGTAGCTGCTATAGTTTTTCTTTAAAACAACAGGATCTGGATTTTTGGATTTGCTTGCACGGATATTTGCGGTGGCGTTCACTGTTAGCCAAGAGCCTGCTACTTACATGGTAAAAGTCTACTTTTTCAAGTCATGATTTCACAGAATATTCTCCACTTCAGAACAGCGTTAGCGCCTGGTTTTGCAAATTACATCATGCTAACACACCCATTAAGCTACAATAAAGAAAAAAAAGGGTAAATCTGCTGAGTCAGCATCTCTGCCGCATAACTGACGAACCGCGCCGTCATTTCAGGAGTAAGCTCTGCCTAACCAGTGACACGCTGATCTTTTCTCTGTAGCTGACACATTTTTATAAGTGACTGTTGGAAGAAGACCACCCTCATCCTTGTAGAGCTTAGGGATATGGTTTAGTGGGGACTGTTAGCATTAGATCAGAGGTTGGACTCGATGATCTTGAGGTCTCTTCCAACCTAGAAATTCTGTGATTCTGTGATCCTGTGACTCACGGCGTGCTGTGGAACAGCTTTCGGCAGGCAAGAAAGGAGCTGGACTGAAGGCAGCACGGGTCGACCGCAGGCACGCTGACACCCGAGTTACTCGTTAAAGATATCGTAAAGGTGCTGAACTTAGCGATATGGTTTAGTGGAGGCCTGTTGGTGTCAGGTCAGAGGTTGGACTCGGTGATCCCGAGCTCTCTTCCAACCTAGAAATTATTTTGCGATTCTGCGACCGCGTGCAACGCCACGAAGGACATTTTAAGGAAAAAAAAAAAAACAAAAAAAAAAACCGCCGGTACTGGCGCACGTACAGCCAGCTAGAGGCAGCGGCGAGGCCGCTCCGAAGGACAACCCACAAAAAGCCCCTAAAACACCGAGAAAGCCGCGAGGGGACACCACCACAACGCCGCCCACCCCACTCGGCACTCACCCCTCGTCACGGCTCCCGGCTGGAGGCGGCGGCGGCGGCTGCGGCTCAGCCCCAGCGGCTGCGGGCGCTCCCTGTGTCTCCCTGCCGGCGGGCCGCACGTTGGGCCGCACGCTCAGCCGGGACCGGCGGAACATGGCGGCGGCGGCGCTGAGGCGGCGTTAACGGCCCGCGGGCGGCGCGAGCCCCGCGCGCTCACGGCATGGCCGCCGCCGCCTCCTGCTGCTGCCGCTCCTCCACCGGCGCCGCCGCCGCGCGCGTCATCGGCGCGCGCTGCTGCCGCCGCCACCGTGGGCCACGCCCCCTCCCCGCGCGCGGCGCGTGACGTAGCGGCGGGCGAGGCTTTATAAGGGGAGCGCGCGGCGGGCGGGCCGTTAGAAGCTTCTAGCAGCCGGTGAGGGAGGTTGGGGGGCGGCGGTGCGCGGCCACAGCGTTCCGCCATGACCCGTGAGTGAGGAGGGGACCCGTCACGGAGCGGGGATTCGGGATGCACCCCGGGGAAAGGCGGAGCGGGGAGCCGCGGGCGGCCCGGGGGTTGTGCGGGGCCCGGGGTGGCCTCGGGGAGCCGGGGGCGGCCCTCACGGAGCGGCCGTGAGGGGGGGAGGAGGGAGCAGGGAAGGAACGGTGGGATTCGGGCCTGGCTGTTGGCCAGGCTGTAAAAAAAAAAAAAAAAAAAAAAAAAAAGGTTTCTGCGTGGTTGCAAATAGTTAATAGCACGTCGTTTTTTTTTTTTTTTTTTTTTTTGGCGTTAGCGTGCTGTTCAAAACTAACGTGGATAGATCTGCTCTAAAATAGCGGAGCCTAGAATAGCCCCACTTAACCTGGTAGGTGCTGCGGCTCTTCTGTCTGCTGCACAGGACGCTTGGCAGCACTGAAACTGCCCGTGGTTAATTAAGGAGGTGTTTTTAAGTTTGGACTTCATAAAAAAAACAGAAAACACGCCCTCACATACACTATATTATACGCTGTGCTGCTGGAAGCACAAAGGACTACATCATAAACGGTCTATGTGCAGATCAGACCTTGAATTTGAAGAAGCAGGTTGATGGCTTTTGATGTTTTTTTTTCCTGTTCTTGTGATACTAGGATAACTACGGCTTAAGTTTTGAGGAGAGGTACAGTGTCCCACAACTAATTATAACAGAGCGGTTGCATTTTGTTCTGTGACCTACTTTAATACAGTACTGAAATGCTAGAGGTGTAGCAGTTGTGGTATGCCACTCTGCTGTTCGGCCTTTGCTGTGGGATATGTTTACAGTTCAGGGCTTTGGTATTGATCACGTGGGTCTCCTTCTGACTTCAAGTAGTCACATGGTAAAACAGAATAAGATTATATTGTTTATTAGCAATTGTGCCTCTGAATTCATAAATTCACGGTAATTGTTGCACTGTGAGATTGAAGCAGTGCAAATACCTGGAACCAAAATAGATTTGTGAAGATGTTCATTGCTAGATGAATTGGAGAACTTTTTTTTGGCACTTGTCTTCCACTGTTTACTTTAGTGTTCTATTTTGGGAATGTGGTTGCAGACAGTTCTATTCAGCTGGAAGTTCTGACTGTGATTAGATCCTTTGCTACTCAGAATGTAGTCCAGGGATCATGACCTTAGTAGTCAACCCTTACAGCCGTTCTCTTTGACCTCCTTCCAGTAAAGACAATTGCTGCTTGTTTCAATACTGTACAGAGGCCTTCTGCTTGTCTTTCTCTTCAAGGACAGATGGATCTTGGAGATGGGAGAGGAGGGACAGGCAGAAGCAAGGCTGTATGTCTTGCAGAGGCAGGCCCGGACTGGGGTGCCAGAGCACAGGTATAAGCAGGAAGTATGTACTGGCCTTTAAGTAGCTGTTAATGCCTGAATTTCACATTACAGAAAGTGGAATTGGCATCTTGTTAGGACCACATTTAATGGAAGATTTAGTTTTATATTATGGAATGTAGCAAACAGGACCATCTCCTGTGGAGCTAGGGATTCTCACTCAGCATCTCAGGTAAAGTGCTGGGGCCAAACAGTCCTTTTGCAATATTTTCTTGGAAATAGAGATGATAAAGGAATACTTCTTTTCAAATAATAGTTTGGGTTTGTATGCTCTGTGTGCATACTATACTGCTGTTCCTTCCCCTCTGCTCTCCTTTGCTTTGCAGAAATAGCAGCCAAGGTTTTCATTGGTGCCATTCAACTTGCTTCTTGAGCTTTCAGTCTTACATGTGTTCTGTGGACACCCTGCACAATATTTGCCTGGAGAGGAAAGAAAGGTATAAGGTTAAGGGTGGAGGATGACTGCTGTATAAATTTTGTCTATAGCAGTGTGTTTTGGCTTCTCACCTCCTTTTTTGTCATGGTAAAAGACTACACTTAGTTTAAGCACCACAGAAGACCTGTCTGATAGCTGCTAACCTGCTTGCATGATACTCGTACCTCTTCCTTGAGCCCTACAAAATCCAAGGGCCATTTATAGCGTGGAAAGTATCATCTGCTCGTGAGTCATCAAGTTCTAATCAACTCTACTACTAACAGTTCTACATGGCAGAACTTCAGGGACAGGATCTCATTAATGCTGGTGGTGAGGAGGAAGCAAGGAGTCTTGATGAGGACCTGTAGTTCTGAGTAGGTATTCAGCTTTGTGAACCCCTTTCTTTCACAGGGTGCTCTGTGTTGCATGGTCTGTAAACTAAACCTTGGGCTGGAGCTCTTTGGCTGCCTTAGTACTGAGTAGCAAAAAAGAATTAAACATCCATACAGCTGCTTGTATACTAAGTGGTCTTCTCTGCTTTCATAGTGCTAGAGGAAGGCAACTCTTAGTAATTCATAGTCCTAACTGAGTTTCTGAGGTATGTGTGCATTATTAATCCCACGTTAAGTGGTTTGGGGGACTTTAATAGAATATAAGGTCAAAGTTCTCAGATCTGACATTGTCTTACCCATACTGGTCATCCTCTAAGTGGCATCAGCGGAAGTGTGTTCTTCTACACATGGGTGCAAGGCTCCCAGCTGCTATTTAGTAAGTATGAGCAAGGTTTAAAAGGTTCGGCTGCTTGACCATGGGATGTGATCCAACATCAGTGATTTTGCACGACAGCATGACAGACTGAAAGCAGATAGACACGTCTGGATTCCAAATATGTATGTGCTTTTTGATTTCTTAAGAAGGCCTTGGGCAGAGTTTGAGGAAGTTTTATAAGCTCTCTCAGACTGCCTTAATTTTAATGATGTAATTCCAGTGTAAAGTTAATTTGTACGCTCTGTTGGATGCTGGAATCATGTTCAAGGCTCCTGGAGGATGGCTCCTCTTTGGAAGAGTAGCTGTCATTGTTTTGCCCAGGTCATTGATGGGATGGTCTGCCTTCAGTCTTTTGGAGGAAACTGCATTGTTCACCTGGAAAAATGGCACATTTTGCAAGGAATGTTGAGATGGATTTTGGTGATCCTTTGAGCATGACCTGTAGGAATGTAAGCGTGAGAAGTAATAGGCTGTCTTGCCTCTCACGGTGCACCTGGCAGGGAGACCATGACAGAAGATACTGCCACTGCCAACAGGCAGAGCCAAACGTTACCACCTTTGTAATCAACTCCTACACACACAAAATGCATGTGGAAAGTGGTAGGACCTATATAAACTGTACGGTATCTTCTAGGTGGGAACCAACGTGAACTTGCTCGCCAAAAGAACCTGAAGAAGACTCAGGAAATCCACAAAGGGAAAAGGAAAGAAGATAGCTTGTCTGCTTCTCAGAGAAAACAGAGGTGAGAAATCTAGCACTGTGCTTTTGCCCAAGTGGTTGGGCAAAATGAGAGGAATCAGAAAAATCCAGTGTCTTACCTTAAACAAGCAGATTTAAGTATTTTGCTCAACTCAAGTGCCAAAGTGTAAACCCTGGATGTAGGTTTTGCTGGGTCTGCTGTTGAACATTTTTTTTTCTTCCAAGACCTGGAAAGGCTTTTATTTCTTTTTAGCAACTTTTTGCATGATGCTAACAGCGGTATAACACTTTCTTGAAGATGCTTGTTTCATTGCACCCTATATTTCTAAAACTCAGAATTAGATACAATCCATTAATCAAGCAGCTTTTCTAAATCATGGCGTACCTTGATGAAAGGACCGGCATGATAATGGCTGAGATGTTTTATTCTAGTATTTTCCCGTTATCAAAACGGGGTTTATGTAAAGGGCTGTGGAAAAGCCGGAGGAGACTGTTTAGAAAAGGAGCAAGCTGTTATCTGAAATGCAATGTTTTTTTTCTTCACAGGGACTCTGAAATCATGCAGCAGAAACAGAAGGCGGCTAACGAAAGGAAGTCTCTGCAGGCAGAAGCAAAATGAAGCATCCCTGCAGAGTAGACAGGAGTGCACCGCTGCAGCAGAAAGGCCTAGAGGATCATTTGTGAAAATGGCCAGCCATTAAATGATTTCAGTGTTAATCTTGCAGCCTTGTTCAGCTAGCGTTAGTTTGTCCTCTGGTTAGCGTAGGTGTAGTTGTCTGGAATGCTGTTTCCAAGCCGACTGCTCTGCATGTGTAGCACTGGTAGTACCGGGCGCTCGCCGTGCTCCGGCTTGCGCCGTGTCTGTCTCTTCCACGGAACGGTTCCGGGGACGAGTCTGTACGCCTGCACTTAGACCAGGTTTTCTTTCTCGCCTTTCCCAGAAGCTGCGTTGGGCTCGCGGTGCAACACGCCTGTAGCCGCGCGTTCTCCCCTATTTAACTATTTTTACAATAAAAAGAAACCTTGCATGGCACCCGCCTGGCCCGGGTCAGCAGCGGGGGCGTGGACTCGGGAGGGCCGTGGGCTTGGGGGCGTGGCCTCGCCGCTCCCGGGAGCTCCCCGCGGCGCGTGCGCAGTTCGCGCCGTGCCGGTGCGGCGGGGCGGCCATGTCGGAGCGCGTGCTGTTCCGGCGCGGCACCGGGCAGGTGGGCGGCGGCGGGGGGGGGGACGCTGAGGGAGCGGGGCGGGGGAGGGTGGGGGGGTGAGGCGATGGCGGCGGCTGTAAGGCGCTGCGTGGCCTCCGCAGAGCGACGACTCGGACGTGTGGGACGACACGGCCCTCATCAAGGCGTACGACAAGGCGGTGGCCTCCTTCAAGGTGAGGGGCGGCGCGGGGGGACCCCCTCTTCACCCCCCCCCTCCCGGGGCGCGGCTCGGGGCCGGTGCTCACGGCCGCGCCCTGCCTGTGCCCCAAGAACGCCCTGAGGAATGGGGAGTGCGCCGAGCCCGCCGACAGGCAGGAGCAGCGGCCGGGGATGAAGAGGAAGAACAACAAGAAGAACAGGAACAGAAAGAAGGGCAGCGCGGTGCAGGTGACGCGGGGCCCCAAAACGGGCTGCTTTTACCTCAAAAGTAGCGCTCCGCGGGGGGAGGGCGGCGAGAGCGCCGCAGAGCTCGCGTACCGCCACCCGGTACAGTGGTTGGGACAAAAAGCGGGGCGGAAAAAGGCTTCTTCCTCGTCAGTCGCTGCTGTACTTGGTTACCTGCCTCTCTCCCTCCTGCTGCAGTGGAAGGTTGGTGACAGCTGTAACGCGGTTTGGTCCGAGGACGGCAACGTGTACCTGGCAACGATCGTCTCCATAAACCAGAAGAGGGGCACGTGTGTCGTTACCTACGACGGATACGGGAACAAGGAGGAGCAGAACCTGTCCGATCTACTCCTTCCAGCCAACGACGAAACAGTAAGATGGGGGATTCTGGGGAGGCAAGGGGTGCTTTCCAGCATTTCTGGCACCGCTGCTGTGACCAGACGGGTTATGTGAGACTGGAAACCCAATTGCATTGTGAAGGAACACAAACTGATGCAGGCGGCAGAAGCATCCCCTTACTTCTGGAAGTCAGCGTGGGAGACGAGAAATTTATGAGTAAAAGTAAACCTAGCTAGCGTGATGAACAGGTAGGGTTATGAGATATCTCCTCAGTAGGATTGGGAAGGGAAGAAAGAGGGCTGTCCACACTTTTTCACGCTGAAATTGCGTTTTGCAAACTCATGTTTAGTGCATCTTATAAAAATGTTTTGGTTTTCCAGAATGAAAACGAGACTCCATATTCAACAGATGAAAGTGAAAAATCTTTCCAGTCACCTCAAAACAAAAACAACTGCACAAAGGCAAGATTCTCTCCCCAGAACTTCCGTTTTCCCATACCACCAGCAGCCCCCAGCCTGGGAAGGGTAAGCTTAGTCTTATCTGCAGTAATTCCTATACCACTGTTAAGCCTGCTCGCTAAATTCTGAGACAATAGTATAATATTTGTCATATAGTCACGGAATCATAGAATAACCCGAATTGGAAGGGACCCTCAATGAACAGAGAAATTATCTGTATGTTTGTGGGAAGTATCATATATTCTTCATGTAAAAATTCAGATGCCTTCTGTGTAGACTTCTGTTTAAAAAGACTTTTTTGAAAGCTTGTGTTAAATAGAACCTTGTTTCAGCAGTGGTTACCTCAGGGCGTATTTAATACAAGTTCTACTGTTCTAGTCATGGAATGCTCCCCAGAAATAGCCGTCCCATGTTCTTAATTCAGTTTCACTAAATTGTTTGGATGGGCTGTCTTTAGCTTAAGGTTTGTGCATTGCTTCAGATTCTTGTGTTTAATAAAATCTAATGTCTTAATTTTTTTTCTTAACTTTCGTTGTTCAATTACTTCAATATAGTCTGGATCAAAACTCAGAACACCTCCGCCATTCTTATCTTGCTGGCCTCCACCCTTTCCAGCAGGACCACCGGTAAGTAAGAGTAAAAAGTGTCAGAGATGAGTATTGGTGATCACATTTTTTCCGAGTGTGCTGATCACCTGGTGTCCTGGTTTCAGTTAGGACAGAGTTAATTTTCTTCCTAGTAGCTGGTAGAATGCTATGTTTTGGCTTAGGATGAGAAAAGTGCTGATAACACCCCGATGTTTTAATTGTTGCAGAGCAGTGCTTATCCTAAGCCAAGGACGTCTCAGCTTCTTGCTCTGTCCTGCCAACGGGCAGGCTGGGGGTGCAGCAAGAGCTGGGAGGGGACAGACCCAGGACAGGTGACCCAAACTAGCCAAAGGGGTATTCCAAACCATATGGGGTCATGCTGAACAATATATAGGGGTGGCTAGCAGGTGGGAGGAGGGCCGGACTGCTTGGGGTTAGGCTGGGCATCGATCTGCGGGTGGTGAGCAATTACATTGTGCATCACTCGTTTTGTACACATTATTATTCTTAGTACTATTATCATCGTTTATGTTATTTTTTTCTGTCTTAATAAGCTGTCTTTATCTCAACTCACAGGCTTCACTTTCCCATTTCTGTCCCTAGTCGCAGAGAGGGAGGGGGGAGTGTGAGCGAACGGCTGTGTGGTGTTTAGCTGCCAGCCGGGTTAAACCACAACACTTGTTTTTAGGACATATTTCTGAGTTAGACTCCGTATTTTCTAAATATTTGACAACCCATTCAATTGCAAATATTGCAGAGATCTAGCACAGGGGGCCTGGTCTCCACTTATTACCTTACATTTGACTAACAGCATTCACTGATACCAATAAGTATTTTCTTGTTCTAATGAAAGTTTGTTTGAACAGTCAAACTACAGGAACCCTGCTCCTCCAGGCTTTGGAAACCAAATGTTTTTAGAAAAGATTGTTTTGCTTGACTCCTTTCCAGGGAGTGCATTGAGGATATGTTCCTTGTTTTCAGTTTTATATTTTGGTCATTTAGAATTGGTTGCTATCTAACATGGCCTGTACTCCACTGAAACAAACAACTTACATTTCCTTGGTGTTTTCTTAGCTGATTCCTCCTCCACCACCTATGGGGCCAGATTCTCCTGAGGATGATGAAGCATTGGGAAGCATGTTGATAGCCTGGTACATGAGTGGTTATCACACTGGCTATTACCTGGTATGTGCAATTTCTGTCTGGAAGTATCTTTGTAATCCTGCTTTTGTTTGTGTGTGTTGCTGCTGCTGTAAATTATAATAGTTAGATTTAAAAGTATTTTGGATTATATGCATATTCATGTCCTTGAGTAGGGGTCACATGAGCCTGGATGTTTGTATGGTTGGTGTTGTTTTAGTTCTAGGTCCTCCTTGAAGGACTAACTTTAGTATATCTTGCTTCAGATTATATAAGTGATTTTTTTTAATATGATTTTCATTGGTCAAGAAATAGAGATCTTAATCATTCCATAAAAATACTATTTGTAATGGGGACAGGTAGTTTAATTTCTGTCCTGTTTAATGCTCGATGTCTGATCTCTTGATTTGTTAAGGAATTAAAAAAAAAAAAAAAAGTTGTCTGTAAATATCTTTATTTTGTGACAATATCTTGTTTTTACAAGAAAGTTAAAGCTCTAACGACATTGTGTCCTGTAGGGTTTAAAACAGAGTCGAATGGAAGCAGCCCTGGAGAGAGAATCCTATACAAAATAACTAAATATCCATCACTGATTTGAACAGTTGTAAGTGTTGTAATTTTATGCTAAATTGAGATACACAGTTGCCTGACAAATTTGTCTAGCTCTTGGAAAGTTTTGAATTCCATGCAAAAACTTAATGCTTCAGGACTTCCACCTGCTGTCATGGCTCTCTACAGAGATCTTCTCTGCCATAATTAATTCCTTCTTTGCCTAGCAGCAGTGGAATATTATTTTCTTAGCTAGAGTGAAGGAAAGTATTTTATTGCTGTGATGAGAGGTTTTAACTACCACTCATACCTTTCTCGCCATTTATGTCATGATTAAAACTCTAAATATTTTTTTCTTTAATTTTTTAATTAACACAACTTTTAAGAGTTACTCTATCTGCTTGAGGGTTATTTTGAAGGTAAAAGGTTGTTAACTAAAATACAATTTTCACAGTTATTGTATGCATTTTCAAAAGCAACTGCTTCTTTATACACATGATATAGCGGGATATGTAGCTCTAATTTGTTTTCTGGACAAGATCGGCATTTCAAGTTTACGTTGCTGAACTATTCCCTTTTCAATACTTCAGTGCCTTGCTTTTATTTGGAATCATTTGTTTAGAACTCTCCACTTCTTCATAGAAAAAACTGTTCTTATGGGAACTTGTTTTTCTTATTTTCTGTGACAAGCATTGCATTTCAGTGCTAATGAGTACTTGTTTGCTTGTTGGTTTTTTGTTTTTTTTTTTTTTTAAAGTCTTGTACTAATTCTTGCTTGTTTATTTTTTTTAAAGCCAGGTACAAACGTTTCTGACAGAGGTGTGGTATCACTTTGTGCGTTGGTTGATGGCGAAGATCAGAATGTTATCAAGACAATTAATCTGAATGGTTTCTTGACAGTGAGCTGCCCCTGGTAACAAGTAGACAAATTACTTGAAGCTAGTAGCTGTATGTGCGTTGTCATAAAGACATCCAGGCAAATGCATTTAGAAAGCACTGCAGCAATGAAGTGTTCTGGCTTTTTTTTTTTTTTTACGTTCTTGAAACACAATTTTAAGTCTAATATGAATTGAAAAAAAAAAACACTTGGTAGATTTAATTTATCCTTTATTTTAGTTACTCTTGTATTCTTTTGACTTTTTACCTGACTGACAACACATGAACTAGCAATTACAGTATTTTCAGTTTATGGCAACAATTTATGTTACAGTGGCTACTGGTGGCAATGACCTGAAAAAGATAGACTGCCATATTTAAAGATACCTTATTTTACGGGTCTGAGTATGGCAGCTGAATTCAGAAAGGCTTGTTGTTTTTTCTTTTTCACGTGCTTGTTAATAAAGTTCTACTTTTCAAACTTAATTTAGGCATGTTGTTTGTTTATTTTTCGACTTCCATAGAAGTCTTCCTGTTGGATGAATTGTTCAAATAGGACGGTAACATTTTGGAATGTGGCCTTTTTCTGGTTTTCTTGTGGTACCACATTAAAGCCAAAAGTTGTAGTAGCAGGCTCTGCAAAGATAATTGAAATTGTGGACTAAGACTTTGGCGGTCTTAGACTGACAGTCTTCACTCCTGTAGTACAGAGTCTATACACATAAAACTATATTGTGACTTAGTTAAAGCCAGCGGTATCAATTGTGGGAAAAGTAGTGTAATTCAAACTTGGAACTTTGCTATATATTTGACTCCTTTCCCTACGATGTCCAAATCCCTGAAAAATCATTTTTCTCAGAAAATCATTTTTCCCATAAATAATTGAGCAAAAAGAGAGAGAGAAATTGAAATCATAGTATTCAAAGGGAAGTTTTTCCTTCATTGCCTAGCAAAACTAGATTAAGATTGCTCACTGTCATGCAAATGGTATAAACCAGGTTATCGACTGGTTGTTGCTGAGAGGGACAGCTGCCGTCCACCTCTATAGCTAGTCCTGTGATAGTTTCTGGCATGAAGTTACAAGTGGCCTTAATCAGTTTTTAATACTAGTGAAATCTAGCATCCAATATTATTTTTAGTGCAGTGCTGCTACAAATAGTTTTTTGATTATATTTAAAGGCAAATGATTCATGTAATTCATTTAATTCCAAGCAGAACAACTGAATAGAAATATTTATTTTAAACAGTCTTTAAGCATATTATACATTTTTCTGTAGAAGGCATCACTTAGTTACAATATATTTGTAAAGCAGGTCAGGTTTTTCAATTTAGTTAATTCTGTCTTCCTTAATCCTTTCACATATTTCATTGTGGTAAAAATTTTACAACATATTTATTTGAAATACAGGTGCATAATTCATACAGCAATGAAAAAAACACTTTCAAATGTTTTTAGTCTTGAACAATTGGTGAAAGTGCAAAAGCAGTTGCCAAGATATTTTCAACTCCTAGATGGGGTTATGCACCTTCACAGCATCAAACATTTTACAGTCTTCTGCATCAAGGAGCCAGCCGTGCATCCTAACTGTCACAAGGCCAGACAATTGAGAAACAAGTGGACAGAAGCTCTGACTGTTGATGTACTGGCTTTCATCTGATGTGTTAACATACATGACTAATGTCCAGCTTTCTTTAATTGGGCTTTCTTAAATTCAGAGTTCTAAAGAAGTTTCTCTGACCAGTTCCTGTAACATTGTGATTTACTGAGAGAGAGAAGAGCACTTCTCAACCTTTCGGAAACTTCCACAGGTTGTGCAACCTTTGCTGCAAAAAGAAGCAGAACTCAACCAAGGATTTAAAGATGCTTCAAACCCATCTTGAACATGAATAAAGATACAGTGAAGCTGAGGACTTGTACATCTAAAATAAAACAGAATTGTTGCTATTAAGATGAAAAATGTAGAACTTTGAACTCACATCATTAAGCGTTTTAATGCCTCAGGCTAAGGACAGTGATAAAATAGAAGGTATTTTACCTGTCATATTAATGCCTCAGAAAAAATATATCAGTGTGTTGATGGGTGTGTGATCATCACCGTTACGGAGCAAAGCAAATAAAATACCAGCTTATACAACCACTTGCACGGCTTTTCAGTTTTGCCTTATAGTCAGGCTACTTACAAGACAGAACTCTGGAAAGCAAATCACTGAGGTTTACTGATATACTAAAATATATGTCAAAAATAGAGCAAAATTATAGGACAGACTTAGCATTTGCTTGTGAAATGAATCATTTTTTTCAGTCTCATATATGAGACACTAGTTTTAAGACTGCTATCAAGTATGAAATTCAATAAATATTTTGGTAATGCACTGTTTAGCGACTAGTGCATCTCAGTGGTGAGAGGTAAGCTAATAAAACTACCAACCAAATTATGAAACTCTAGTTTAAAGTCAGTTATTGCTTTTTTTTTTTTTTTTTTGGTTTTGCGCTGTTACTGTTTTTTTAATATTTTACATGTTTTGTGGAAGACAGGAAATTGAGACATTTCAAAAGAAGTTTTACACAAAGTATTAAAGTCCAGTGTCTGAGCAGTCTGAATACACCGGTGAGCAAGAAATATTTGGGTCTGAATGTAGAAAAAGCGGTAAGAGAGAATAACAAGTAAGTTGTCACTGTTGTAACATGTACAAACATAAGATTAATTTATCTTGAAGCAATGCGCTCTCTGCTCGTAAATGTTATTTCATGTTCGAAGTTCTCTCCTTTAAAGTCACTTATTTCCAAACAGCTGTCATGATCCAAATATAGAATTAATGAGAAGCATCTGCTGCAGATGTAGACAGTGCTGAATAATCAGTTTGGCTGCAGACTTCACCCCTTTCCCTTCAGGAATGACAAAGTGTTGCAACACTAAAGATACATTGTATAGTGAACAAGGGTAAATAAAGGTTGTCCTAGCTACACCTGTGCACTTTACTTCTCTCCCAACCAAAGCTACTAAACATGAATGGCAGCAGCAGCTTCGTTCTCCCGTTTAAATTTACCACTTTTTTAAATCAGATGGCCTATGTTTTATTTTATAGCTAGAATTGCAAGGGATCACTCTGGCCTTAAAATGCAAACAACTTTCACAGTAAGTTCATTTCTGTTTTGTTTGTTTGTTTGTGTCGTGGTTTAACCCAGCCGGCAGCTAAACACCACGCAGCCGTTCGCTCACCCTCCCCCATCCCTCTCTGGGACAGGGGAGAGAAATGGAAAGTGAAGCCCGTGAGTTGAGATAAAGACAGGTTAATAAGACAGGAAAATTAATAATAATAATAATAATAATAATAATAATAATAATAATAATACAATGATGACAATAGTTCTACCACTAATAATATGTACAAACAAGTGATGCACAATGCAATTGCTCACCACCCGCTGACCGATGCCCAGCCTAACCCCAAGCAGTCCGGCCCCCTCCCCCCGGCTAGCCACCCCTATATATTGTTTAGCATGACGTCAGATGGTATGGAATACCCCTTTGGCTAGTTTGGGTCACCTGTCCTGGGTCTGTCCCCTCCCAGCTCTTACTGCACCCCCAGCCTGCCCGTTCGCAGGGCAGAGCAAAAGGCTGAGATGTCCTTGGCTGGTATAAGCACTGCTCTGCAACAATTAAAACATCGGGGTGTTATCAGCACTCTTCTCATCCTAAGCCAAAACACAGCATTCTACCAGCTACTAGGAAGAAAATTAATTCTGTTCTAACTGAAACCAGGACAGTTTGCTTTTTTTAAAAAAAAAAAAAAAAAAAAAAAAAAAAAAAAAAAAAAAAGTAAAATATAATGTAGTTTTTCAATATTTAGTGGGGCTGAAATTTTTATCTTTTCCCTACAGTTATTAGGTAGATTGTAAAGCCCTGTTTGACCAGATGTTTGCTAACTGTTGGTTGTACTGTATGCAATATTATAATAGAGCTGGGAAATCATAACAGAAGGTTATCTAGGGGCCCTAGACAGAAAAGTAATCTTCCTGGAACAAGGCAGCTGAAACAGAAGCCATGGTCTGTTCATTGATCTGTCACAGCAACTACTACATGATACAGACTGTGTTGCCAATTGTTCTCTCTTCCTCACAGAGGTTTGTGAGCACCAAAAAGGGCATATATTCAAACCAGCAAAACAGGGAGCGAAGTTCTGATGGACAGAACTGCGTGGACTCCCTACTGACTTAAAATCGTAGGATCATAAGGTTGGAAAAGACTTTAAACACCCCCAGTGACAGTGACTCCACCACCTCCCTGGGCGACCTGTTGCAGTGCTTGATGGCTCTGAGAAGAAATTTCTCCTAATTTCCAACCTGAACCTGCCCTGGCACAACTTGATGCCACTCCCTCTAGTCCCATCACTAGTTACCTGTGAGAAGAGACTGACCCCAGCTCCCCACACCTTCTTTTTAAATAAAATAAACATCATGGTAATCTGTTATCTCAAATGAAGCAGTACCATTTTATTCTTTGCACATTCAACAAAAGGACAGTGAAACCCAGAGATGCTCACTGGCTCCTCCAGCCGTTCACCAGGAGGTGACACCAGAGAGCTCCTTTTTGGAAGAATTTCAGACAAGATAGGGAGTACTTTTTCCAATGCCTGAGGGTCTACTGCTTCCCAACAGAAACAGCCACAGTCACTTTCAGTAAAATGAAGATTTACTTGCTGGTGAATGCAAAGAATGAATAAATACTTTCATTTATAACCTGGTAACTATAGCTTTTAATGTTTCCTCCACCATCTCAATACCATAATGTTTTAAACTATTATGCTTTCAGAGATCTAAAATATGTCTTTATTGCCTTCAAAATTAATAGAGCACTTCCATCTGAAACATATATACCAAATCATTTGGACATTTTTGAGAGGCAATATTAGCCATTTTTGGATTAGCAGAAGGCTGTCAAAGACTAGTACTACAAATAGCAAATTTACTTCTGAGATGTCAGCTGTGTGGTTGTTTATCAGTACTGTTGTGCAACTCATTGTGTAAGAAATCTTCCCCCAGGAATTCACATGCATATCAACAAAACTATGTGGCCTTGAAACAGACATAGTATTTGGAAAAAAAAAAAAAAAAAATCAGAAGCAAAACATAACAGAAAGTTATTACAACTTAATTTGTTTTGTATCTGAAAGCATATAGATAATATTTTGTATGCAACTGGCATGTATTTGCAATTTTCCAAAGCATGCTAAAAAACAAAACAAAACAAAACACAGACACAGCCCACATATAGTCCAGCCCAGATTAGGAACAGGCACTGGGATTACTGCTGATAACCTGGACTGGGAAGCCACGCATGGACCGAGGTAAGGGAAACTACCGCATCTTGCTTTGGGTTGGGTTCAGGGAGACTGGTGTGAATGAATGTGAGTGTGAACGAGGCGCACTTTTAGTGCAAAGCAAATGTGAAGTCCTGATCTGCGAAGCTCAGTGGTCCTGTGAGGGGATGAACAAAGTCCCCTTGGCTGAAGAGGGATGAAGCAAAAGAGAGAGGAGAGGAGTGAAAGAGAGTTTTGGGGGGGGGGGGTGGGCCCTTAGGTGTACGGTACAACGAGCACGGAGAAGTGAGGTGCTTGGCAGTACACCCCACCTCTGTCCTAATCCTAGGTGAAGGTGTGTGGTACCCTGTGGGTGGTAAAGTCCACAGCAGCACATCAGGAAGAGATGGGGATTAAGGGTTCCAAGAGTCAGCAGAGTGGTGTTGGAGACCCCGGGATTGTACCTAAAGATAGCCCTTTGGAGAGAATGATAAGGATTTGGAAAAACAAGATAAAAAATAGGGAAAATGGTTTTAAATACATATATAATTAAAAGTGATTTGATATTGTGTAACTGTCCGGCCTAAAAAGCTAATAAAAGGAAGTTCAGTATTTTGGCCAAAATATGGGTCTGATGTAAATTCGGGCTTGAAATTTATATGTAAACAATAAAGTTCCTTTTTTTGGAGGAGGAAACAAGTTATGCTCCTTATAATCCTAACATTGCACCGGAGGCAGCGGCAGCTGCAGTCAGTCCGTGGGGGCTGCACTCAGTCCGTGGTGCTTCATTTCCACTGCCCCTTCACAGTCACTCTCCCCCCTGCTCTGTCACGGGGACATTCCTGGGCTGTTCCTAAATGGGCTGCAGTGTGGAAATCTGCTCTGCTGCGCTACACCGTGAGCTGTGGGGGTCTGCCTTTCCCACCAGGGGCCTCTCTGTGGGCCGCGGGGGGTGCTTTGGCTCCGGCACCTGGAGCATCTCTGCACTGCACTCCCCCTCCTCTGCACTGACTTTGGTGTCTGCAGGGAGGTTTCTCACTCCTCACTCTCCCAGCTGCTGTTGTGCAGCAGTTTTTGTTTTGTTTTGTTTTGTTTTCCTTTTCTTGGGTGTGCTCTCAGAGATTTAAACTGCATTGCTCATGGGTTGGCTCTGAGCAGCAGTGGGCCCCTTTGGAGCTGGCTGAAACTGTCCCTTATCTAAGGCAAGGCAGCTGCTGGATTCTTCTCACAGGGGCTACCCCTGCAGCCCCCCCTGCTCCCAGAACCTTGCCAGGTGAACCCGATACATTGAGATGGCTAGGTCATTACTGGCCTGTAAAGTATCAAGGCTCAAATTAACTAATAAAACCCTAAACGTGATGGGGGTAGAAGGGACTGGGATAACAGTGCCACTTTTTGGGGACACCAAGCTGAGACTAGGGATAGAGTGATCACTGGGCAATTATTGCATGCACCTGAGGCAGGGACTAACTTGTTGGGAAAGGATTTGATAATGAAATTGGGCATTCAAATAATAAATTGTTAGGCTGGAATAACGGTATTATTAATGGGATGCTCTCAGACCCTGAGAGCAAAGATATATTTGCTTTTGATTAGAAAGACCCTGAAATGGGGTGGAAGCAGCAATACAGATGGACAGTTTTACCTCAGGGGTTTACTGGGCCATCAATTTATTTGGGCAAGTTCTAGAACAAATTTTTGGAGTAATTCCAACCTCCAAAAGAGGTGTTACTGTTACAATATGTGGATGATCTTTTATTGTCAGGACAGGAGAAAACAGTTGAGAAGGAAGCCACTAACAGGCTATTTGACTTTCTGGCAAAACAGGGCTTGAAAGTATTGGAAAATAAATTACAGTACATAGAAGTACTTACCTTTGGCACTTCTCCAAATTCAAACTGCACCAAGAAAAGAAATGGGAGTTTTACCGTATGAAATATTATTTGGATTGCTGTACATGGACAAAGGGAATGAATTACCTCAGTTTGAGGCAAAAGATACTTTTTTTTTAAGAACTTTATACTTGGGCTGTTGTCCTCTTTATCATCTCTCAGGACCCGTGGACTGTTAGCTCAAACCTCACTCTTGGAAGCCCTGATCCATCCATTCCAAGAAGGAGATTGGGATATGATGCAAACATGGAGAGAACTGAAACTGCAACCTGAGTGGGACGGACTGTTCCAAGTGCTCCTGACTACCAAGACGACAGTAAGAAAGGCTGAGAAATGATGGATTCGTACCTGGGTAAAAGCATCAGTTAACCCTGATACCAGAGAGACTGCATTAACAAAGACTTTTAAGGTTAAAACTGTTAAAGCTATCTGTTGTAAACCTTTAACTTCTCCTTAGAAGAATTCTTAATGAATTAATAAGTAAAAGGGGTTGGAGTGTTTGCAGGAAACACTCTCTGGAAGTGGGAGAAAGGGGTCTATTTAATCCCACCAGAAGAATCCTCATTAGTTTGTGATTTTTATTGTTTTTCTTAATTATTATAGGGGTGTATATATAGAAAGAAATTATGTATTTTAAGTTTATTTTAGTAATACCTATTCTCAATGGATTAGTAATACAATGGAGGGAAGAATCAGCATTTCTAATGAATGCAGAGTTCTATCTCGAAATAATTGTTGGATTTGCACCCTAGAAAGACTGAAGAGGCCTTGTCCCTGATTGCTATTTCCAGCAGCAACTGTGTCTGGATTCTCTAGATTTCTAAAAATGACAGATCAAACATAGTCCCAGGAAGGAATATATTTTGAAGTTGAGTTCCCTACACATAATCCTGGCTACAATACTGTGTTATCAAAAGTGCCTTTTAAACAATGATAGAAACTCAGGGGGCAATAGTACTGACCCTGGGTGTGGAAATATCCATGAAGTAGGGAATAATCCATACTGTACTGAATATGGTAGCCATGGGAATGCTAATATACATACTGCACATCAGATACAACACGAGAATCCTGTAACCGGATGGCCTGTCCTGAATTGCAAGGAGTGATACTGGCTATGTGGCAATAAAGCCAGGAAGGTGTTGCCCGTAGGATGGAAGGGAGCTTGCGCCCTGGAGGCAATAATTCCAGATGTAACTATTATTGAAGACCCACAAAGCCAAAGACCCCTTGAGACCACACGCAGAATTAAGTGGACTCCAGATAAACCTTTAGTAAAATTCTCTAGCATTTTACAATTTTGCACGGTGTTTTTTACTTTGGTTAAGGGTGAGTGAATTAGAAAAAGCAATTGTACATATATTGAAGAACTAGAAAATAAGTTTGCTAAGTTTGCAAAAATAGTACTCTAGAATCAAATAGTATTAGATTTATTAATAACCTCATAAGGAGGAGCATGCACTGTAATTAATACTGGTTGCTGTATATATGTAGATCAAATGGGATGAATTTGACTGATCTCAAAAATATTTTGGGAAAAAAAAACAAACAAACAAGATCCTACATAGAGTAGCTCACAATGATACTTCCTGGGGATCTAGAAACATTTGGGAGAAACTAATTTTGTGATTACCTGAATAGAATTGGCTCAAATAACTATTTGTTGGTATTGTAATAATAATGGCATTGTATATCTATCATCCCGTGACATCTGAAGAAGAATATTGCACCTTAATGTTGGAAAAACTCAAGAGAGCGGTGTGTGAAGAGGTGCAAAAACAACAATAGGAGTAAGAAAAGAAGAAGGGGGAATTTTGAGAAAAAGTTGTGTTTTTGCAGTAGAGAATTGTTTTTCTGTATTCCAAGGTAGCTGTGTAGTCATAATAAGGAGAAATGCTAAGTAGGTAAGTGGACAATAGAAGGCCTCACTGTTCCCAAATAAGGTAGAAGCTTGAAAAAAACAGGACGTGCAGTGTGAGAACAGTAAAAAAAAAAGATCAGAAGTTCTCAAAACATAAGAAAGGAGAAATTAAAGGGTTGAAAAAAAAAAAAGAAAAATTGTACATATATGGTATAGAGGAGCACTGAGTAGCTTGTGAACCTGTAGTACTCAGCCAATGAGGAAACAGGGAAGGTGATCAGGCATCAGGTAATAGGGAATAAAAGGTTATGACTTGTTTGCTGGGATGCACTCCTGATTGACAGGATGCCTGCCATTGCAATCGCGAATAAAATAGCTTCACAGAAGAGCCTGTCTGAAGAAAATTACTTGAGATGTTTCTCACAATTAGCACAAAACTGTGTAGGCTGTTATGTTGATTAGATTCCAAGCAGTGTTTTCAAAAGACACAGTAGTTAGCATAATACATTTCTCCATTTGTTTCCATTTGGAAGAAAAATGTTGCTATTTGACACCCATTTATTTTATTTGGAAACTTTTACCTCATTTCAACTTTTGAACATTAAATTTTAATTAAAAAAAAAAAAAAGTCTTTTTGCAGAGGCACAGTGTCTGATACAACCAAAAACATGTAGCTGATTATATGTTTAAACATCACAGTAGTATTTAAAAAACAAAAGCAAAAGTTTATGTCAACTTTCATTTCACAGCAGGAATTTGTCTTAAGGCACAAAGAAATGAAAGAAGCAACATGGTCAAAAAATAGAATTGTATCCAGTGACTCCAGTTATCCACAAAGTGTACTGCACTGATGCCACCACATTGAGATGCAAAGCACAGGTGACTTTCTTTAGACGGTGGCTAGCAAGTTTACTAGAGGAAGTTGAATTGGTATTGAGAATTGTGCTGGGAGGAGCAAAAAGTCTCCTTACGAAATATTACTGTAGGAATGATTGTGATTTATTTCTATGCAACATCCCCACAGGAACAAGGAATCTGATAAGGCTGTGTTAGACTTCAAAAACAAGACCTATGTAAAGATAAGAAAATTGAAAATGATCACTTAAAAAAAATGACACCATACAACTAAACTGGCAACCAAATAATAAAAAAATATCTTACAGTCATTTGAGAGTTTCCTGTAAGATATTATAATGGAATTGCAACACAAATCTGATATTTATTAGAAAAGATTTGTGAAAAGTCACAGGAAATCAGTATGACTGACAGGAAAATAAATCAGATTATCAGAAAATATCATTCAAAAAACTGTAGTTTTTGAGCAAATAAGACAGAAGGCTCAAAGGGTGTAGCAGATGAAATATGAAAAAAAATTAAAATCAGGCACAATAACAATAATAAAGAAACGGTTAATAGTAAGAAGATAAAGGAATCTAAGCCTTCTTCCAGATAGCAGGAAAAAAAAAGCCAGTGAAGAGAGGTGGTAGAATCCACTATAAAAGATATTAAAGAACTGTTCAAAGAGACCATGCAATAGCAGAGACCTTGAAGTGCCATCTTTTGCAGTATTTGCATTAATGTTCACTGCAGAGGAATTCAGAGAGATTCCTAGGGAAAATATTATGACAATCTTTAGAAAACAGTTCACATCTTTCAGGGAGAGGGAAAAAGACATCAAGTCCTTAAGCCTAATATCTGCTACAGGCAGATCAGCAGAAGCAACAAAAATGCTAGAATGACTGCCTGGATAAATACGCACTACTCGGAAGAGTCAACATGGCTCGTAAAAAGCAAATCCTTAGTTCTTTGAAGGGATCAACAAGTACATTACAATCAGATTGATAACATCCGCCTGGATTTCCAGTTTTTTAAGGGAACTGAGCCATAACAATGGAGAAAAAGTAACTGGCTAAAAACAGGTAGCAAATATGGGAAACAAATGGTCAGTTCTGGCAAAAGAGGAAGGTCAATGGTGGGACTACAGGGCCCAGCAATGTGATCTGCACTGCGGATTGCAGCATGAATGATTCAGACAAGGGCAAGCAAAGGAGTTGACTACATTTGCTGTTGATATAAAACTGAAGTAGCAAAGGCAAGATTGCCACTGTACAAATCCATAATAATTCCACACCTTTACCAGTACATGTACTCCCTTAGGAAAATGTGTGCTAAACAATGCTTTCAAATCCCACAGCAAAGAAATGCTGCAAAACTAAATATGAAAAAGTGATTCTAGTTCAAATTTTATGAATTTTGAAATTAAAATGCACAGACTGTCACTCCTTCAGTGAGGAGTCTGCACAAACCAGTGATGAGTTTGTTCTGACATTTTTTCCATCCACAAATTATATCAAAATATAGAATTAAAACTCTTCCTTATATTGCCCAAGTTAGACATTCATAGAACAGGATGCAAGTTCTTCACAAGTTGTGGTTATTAAAAATAACCACATTTCTTTTATTTGTATTTTATTTATTTTCAGCACTTCCAGTCTTGGAAATTAATTATGACTGTTACTGCAAATGGTGAATTTACTTTCTGCAAGTATGAAGTGCATGATAAAACATGGGCACTTACCTTTGAGATACCCACTTCACTCCACACAGCAGTGCTCTGTCTGGCTGAGAGTGCCTTTCAGCCTCGAACTTCCCAACACAATGGCTTCCCCAACCCTGCCACAGTATACGTTTGTGACTCTTCCCTCAGCATTTTTTATGTGAGTAATACGTAACAACCTCAAAAGGCACAATAATTTCTGATCCTCCTGATAATGATCTCATTGGTCAGCTAACATTGTGGCAGATCCAATAAACAAGAAAACAAACAAGAACAAGAACTGACTGGATATGAACAAAGACTGCTGAGGTCTAGTGAATCCTAGTAAGGAGCATAGATGAAGGAAGCTTTTCCTCCATGCTGATTTAAATGAAGGCAACAGATTGTTATAAATAAAACCGGAGATGCACTTGGATTAATTGCAAAGCAAGATACCAAGATGAGAACTGGTTTGTATCAAAATCACCTAGCTTTGAATTATTTACTAGCACAAGAAGGAGAAGTCTGTGGAAAATTTAACTTTAGTAATTGCTGTTTAAAGATTGATGATAAGGGTGTTTTTTCCTAGTAGCTGGTAGAATGTTATGTTCTGGTTTAGGATGAGAAGAATGCTAATAATATGCTGATGTTTTAATCGTTACAGAGCAGTGCTTACACCAAGCCAAGGATGTTTCTGCTTCTCACTCTGTCCTGCCAGCGAGCAGGCTGGGGGTGCAAGAGCTGGGAGGAGGGCCGGACTGCTCAGGGTTAGGCTGGGCATCGGACAGCAGGTGGTGAGCAATTGCATTGTGCATCACTTGTTTCATACACATTATTACTAGTAGTACTATTATCATCATTATTGTTATTATTATTATTATTTTCTTGTTTTTATCTCAACTCACAGGCCTCTCTTTCCCATTTTTCTCTACCATTCCAGAGAAGGAGGGGGGGAGGTGAGTGAGTGGCTGTGTGTTGTTTAGCTGCCCGCTGGGTTAAACCACAACAGAAAGAAAAGCTGTAAATGAACTTGTAAAGGAAATGAAGAAAATTCCACGTCCCAGTTTTTTTTAGAAGTAGTTGTCCTGGTTTCAGTTTTTTTTTTATTCCCAGTTTTTAGGAATAAAATGGCAAGATGGACGTCATCAAATCCCAATGGATGTGATCAACAAAATAACAGCTATGTCTCCACCAACTAACAAAAAAGAAACACAAACTTTCCTAGGTGTTGTGGGGTTTTGGAGAACGCACATCCCAAATTACAGTCTGATTGTAAACCCGCTCTACCAAGTAACCCGTAAGAAGAATGAGTTTGAATGGGGCCCTGAACAACGACAAGCCTTTGAACAAATCAAGCAGGAAATAGTCCATGCAGTAGCCCTTGGGCCAGTTCGAACAGGACCAGATGTAAAGAATGTGCTCTACACTGCAGCCGGGGAGAATGGCCCCACCTGGAGCCTCTGGCAGAAAGAACCTGGGGAAACTCGAGGTCGGCCCCTGGGGTTTTGGAGTCGGGGATACAGAGGATCTGAGGCCCGCTATACTCCAACTGAAAAGGAGATATTGGCAGCATATGAAGGAGTTCGATCTGCTTCGGAGGTGGTCGGTACTGAAGCGCAGCTCCTCCTAGCACCCTGATTGCCAGTACTAGGCTGGATGTTCAAGGGAAGGGTCCCCTCTACGCATCATGCAACTGATGCTACATGGAGCAAGTGGGTTGCACTGATTACTCAGCGGGCTCGAATAGGAAACCCCAGTCGCCCAGGAATATTGGAAGTGATCATGGACTGGCCAGAAGGCAAATACTTTGGGATATCATCAGAGGAGGAGGTGGGTCGTGCTGAAGAAGCCCCGCTGTACAACCAGTTACCGGAGAATGAAAAGAAATATGCCCTGTTCACTGATGGGTCCTGTCGTATTGTGGGGAAGCATCGGAGATGGAAGGCTGCTGTATGGAGTCCTACGCAACGAGTTGCAGAAGCTGCTGAGGGAGAAGGTGAATCGAGTCAGTTTGCAGAAGTGAAAGCCATTCAGCTGGCTTTAGACATTGCTGAACGAGAAAAATGGCCAGTTCTCTATCTCTACACCGATTCATGGATGGTACCAAATGCCCTGTGGGGATGGTTACAGCAATGGAAGCAAAACAACTGGCAGCGTAGGGGCAAACCCATCTGGGCTGCTGCATTGTGGCAAGATATTGCTGCTCGGGTAGAGAACCTGGCTGTGAAAGTACACCACGTAGATGTTCATGTGCCCAAGAATCGGGCTACTGAAGAACATCAAAACAACCAGCAGGTGGATCAGGCTGCTAAGATTGAAGTAGCTCAGGTGGACCTGGATTGGCAGCATAAAGGTGAATTATTTATAGCCCGATGGGCCCATGACACCTCAGGCCATTAAGGTAGAGATGCAACATACAGATGGGCTTGTGATCGAGGGGTGGACCTGACCATGGACGCTATAGCACAGGTTATTCATGACTGTGAAACATGTGCTGCAATCAAGCAAGCCAAACGGTCAAAGCCTCTTTGGTATGGAGGACGATGGCTGAAATATAAATATGGAGAGGCCTGGCAGATTGATTACATCACACTCCCTCAAACTCGCAATGGCAAGCGCCACGTACTTACAACGGTGGAAGCAACCACCGGATGGCTGGAAACATCTCCTGTGCCCCCTGCTACCGCCCGGAACACCATCCTGGGCCTTGAAAAGCAAGTCCTATGGCGACATGGCACCCCAGAAAGAATAGAGTCAGACAATGGGACTCACTTCCGAAACAACCTTATAGACACTTGGGCCAAAGAACATGGTATTGAATGGGTGTATCACATCCCCTATCATGCACCAGCCTCTGGGAAAGTTGAACGATACAATGGCCTGTTAAAGACTACCTTGAAAGCAATGGGCGCTGGGACGTTCAAAAACTGGGATACGCATTTGGCAAAGGCCACCTGGTTAGTCAATACCAGGGGATCTACCAACCGAGCTGGACCTGCCCAATCAAACCTGTTACGTACTGTAGATGGGGATAAAGTTCCTGTAGTGCATGTAAAAAATATGCTGGGTAAAACAGTCTGGGCTACTCCTGCCTCAGGAAAAGGCAAACCTATTCGTGGAATTGTTTTCACTCAGGGACCTGGATACACTTGGTGGGTGATGCAAAAGAACGGAGAGGTCCGGTGTGTACCTCAAGGAGATTTAATACTGGGTGAGAATAGCCCATAAACTGAATTGTACCATGTTAATTAATATATTATACTGTATGTTATCACTACCATGATTACTATAGGTGACTAATTAGAATGTATGGAAAAGAGTGTAACCTGAGCATGACATAAATGGTATGGAATAAGGGGTGGATAGATGTCCTGGTTTCAGTTAGATCAGAATTAATTTTCTTCCTAGTAGCTGGTGGAATGCTGTGTTTTGGCTTAGGATGAGAAGACTGCTGATAACACCCCGATGCTTTAATTGTTGCAGAGCAGTGCTTATACTAAGCCAAGGACATCTCAGCCTTTTGCTCTGTCCTGCCAACAGGCAGGCTGGGGGTGCAGCAAGAGCTGGGAGGGGACAGACCCAGGACAGGTGACCCAAACTAGCCAAATGGGTATTCCATACCATCTGACGTCATGCTAAACAATATATAGGGGTGGCTAGCCGGGGGGAGGGGGCCGGACTGCTCGGGGTTAGGCTGGGCATCGGTCAGCGTGTGGTGAGCAATTGCATTGTGCATCACTTGTTTGTACATATTATTATTACTTTCCTATTATCACCATTGTATTATTATTATTATTATTGTTATTATTTTTTTTTTGTTATTATTATTTTCCTGTCTTATTAACCTGTCTTTATCTCAACTCACGGGCTTCACTTTCCATTTCTCTCCCCCATCCCAGAGAGGGAGGGGGGAGGGTGAGCGAACGGCTGCGTGGTGTTTAGCTGCCGGCCGGGTTAAACCACGACAGTAGTAATGAATATGTATTAGTCTAGGAGCATAAAAATCAGCTACTTGATGTAACTGGTGTGCGTCCTGGTGGAGCGGAGACTCCCGGTGCACCCAGCGCTGTTTGCTTACCTCTATTCTCTTAATAAATCCTAACAGGACAAGGACAAGTACAGGACAAGGAGTAATGGTCACAAGGTAGAGCACAGGAAATCCTGCACCAACATGTGAAAGAACTTCTTCAAGGTGAGGGTGACAGAGCATTGGAACAGGCTGCCCAGGGAAGTTGTGGAGTCTCCTAATCTGGAGATATTTAAGGCCTGTCTGGACGCCTACCTGGGCAGCCTGCTCTAAGGAACCTGCTTTGGCAAGGGAGTTGGACCTGATGATCTTTCGAGGTCCCTTCCAACCCCTTCAATTCTGTGATTCTGTGATCTTACATTCCTCTCAGTTTCCATTCTTTGTTGCTCTGGGGAGCAGTTGACTTACAGTTCTGCTACTTCATTCTAGACTCAGAATCAAAATAGATCACTACATTCAGTTCTTTGACTACCTAAGCACAGTTTGCTTGAATTCAGCTCCTACAGCTCTGCAATGGCCTTTCAATAAGCTTGCACACCTACAAGCAAGTGGAACTTATAACATACAACTACATACACAGCAGTAACAGAATTCAATTACTTTTGACCTTACCATTATAATCTAACATGCACTTTCAACACATTTGTAGTAGCTGAAATTGAGTAACAGCTGAAATTGAGTAACATTACTGCAGGCTGAGGTGAACCGTCACCATTGTTGAAATTAATTCTCTTTGAATTGCCCTCCAACTAATTGCAAAAAAGATTATCTTTGTTACTTTTTTACAAAAATATTTTGCCCCATATAATGTAACAGAATAATTCACCACCCATTGAAAACAATAGATAAAATATATTTTCAGAGCTTTTTTTTGAACAAATCAAACACAAATCATCATGTTAATAGGTTAAAACCAGTTTTACTACTTTCACATTTACAAATGTACATGTTATCAACAGTAACACTAAAAAAAACTCAAAACTTGAAAAATAAATCAGTTACAGATAATTCAGGAATATATTAACAGTTATAAAATCATTAATACAGTAAGTAAAAATTAAAATTTGCTCCCAACCCAGTATCCAACCTTCTGAAATCATCCAGGGCCTTCTTGTTCTGAGGCACCTCACTGAAATCCAAGGCTGAATAAACAAAATGGGTTTATACAAGAATGAAACTGACATGACAATCTCTAAAAAAGAGATCACATCATACAGATATGGGAGCAGGGTGCTCATGAATACAGCCAGGACAGCAGTGCAGAGAATCGTGAACAAACACATCACACTCCACACAAAATGCATTCTGGCATACTTTACATATATAAACCTGTGTGGAAAAGATAGAGAAACAAGTTAAATTAGAAGAAAATTACAGCACTACAGGACAGCAACAATTGTCTGACTATAACAGAGAACTATGATTTAAGAAAAACTTCCCCAAGTATTTTTCTGGCCTTCAGAAAAATAGTCAATAGGATTATCTCTACTTGTCTTCTATATCTCAATGCAAGTTGCAATGCAGTTCAACATACTTACATTTTGATCTTTGATTTCTCCATGGCAGCCTTGACAATACCTAGAAGAAAAATCGTGTTTTTTAACTGAAAAAAGTAACAAGATTATATATAGTGGTGTTAAAAAACATCTTAATCATACACAATAACCATTAATAGGAACTATTTCAGCCATTCAACTGGATACACAGGATAACTACTAATGGTAACTAGAAGCACTTTTTGCCAGAGGTGACCAAAAATCACAAAACATTCAAAAGTGTCTCCCACAGTATGAAAGCTACTGTTAGATATTCTTATATTATCACTATCACTATTATAGTTTATATTATCACTATCACAAATATTACTTGCATACCTTTCTCCCTGATACTCTTCCAATGGCATTTCCTGAAAGGCATCCAAAGGGAACAAGTGATGGTAAGATCGAGCCAGATGAGGTGCAGACACTAATGTAAGACCTGCAAATAAAAAGACATTGTTATTATTATATGAGAAATCTTACAAGTAATGATTCTGTTTTGTTGAGATTTCTGACTAGAAGGTTTAAGTCAATCTTCAGAAGTATGTTTACAACACAAAGTCGAAAACTTAACAAGTTTCTCATCTTCATCTTAAAAACAGAACACAATCATAGAAGGGTCTTCCAATTAAATCTAGTTGCAGCATTCATCATTGGTAGTGATGATACTGCTGTGTTAAATCACCAGTCAATATGGTGCCACACTACAAGGTAATACTGCAGCCTGCTAAAACACTGGCAAAGCATGCCGTAGGCATATTTAAGCTAACACAGGTTTATGCCGGAGCATCAGCTAGCCCAAAATTCTTTGTCACCCACTCACACTTGAAATAATCTTTCAGACTCTTGTTCTGTTTTCTTGCTGTCTGTTGCAGTTGTGGAGAATATCTTCCTGATATAAAGAATTTCTGAGTTACACTATTACCTTGCTGAAATGAAACTAATGTTGATAACAACATTTGGAAATCAAACTAGAACAAGATGATTCCAAACTATTTCATCCTGTTGCCAAATACAGTATCTTGATAAGACTTACCACGTTTCAGTCATATGCCTGTGGAAGTTAACAGGTGGATCGCTGTTGCTCACACAATACTACAAAAGATGTTAATCCATCCTCCCGCCCTCACTGAGCAGGGACAAACACCACTGTTTGCAATCTGTGAAACTTTGGAAGGCTGAAGAGCTTTCTTTGATCCTGATTAAACAATGCAGTCACTCCCTCCATCTGCCAACTCCTTTATGTTTATTTTCCCTGAAAACAACTCCTACTATTAAGGTGACTGCAAGCCATCAGTTACAGACCTTGCAAGTAAATCTTGGTGTGTATAAACCTCTTTCAACATCCTTCATACAACAATCTCTTCCACAAATGTGAATGACAGCTTGTCAGTTACTTGGTCAATCCAGGCAAGTAACAAAACATTTATTAGTCACTGACGTAAGGGTAGTAAAACACCTACAACTTACTATGTTTTGCTGTATTACTACAACGTATGCTCATTAGCAAGTGTTTCTGGTGTTCTTGCCTTTCTCTTCTATCCTCACCTTGATCCCAGAAAGCGACAACAGCAACAATTGATATAACCATTGTAAACATATATTCTATGCAATTTAACATAACAAGATACATTTATGCTCCATCTAGGCTCTTGTCAGTAACATTTTTGCACACACTCTGGAATTCAGAAACAGGCACATGAACAACAGGAGATTATTTACTGTTACTTGTAGGATAAAGTTTTGTTATTACAGGTGTAGTCCCTTGTATGTACAGGAAAGACCCTTGTATGAAGCTGAAATTCCAGGACACGAATGAAGGCTTCTTAAGGTAGAACTGTCCTTTAATTGCTAAGTGTAGTTTCATTTCTCCACCCCGTAACTCTTAATCACTAACACATAACGCATTTGCTCACCTTCTCTTGTTACTCACCACAGATTTTGCATTCCACAGGAAGTTCAGAGTATTTTGCTCTGCACTGGGGACAGAAGTAGCCACCCAGCGTCAGACCTGGCTCACTGTTGTTTTCCAATTGCCTGGAGCAAAGAAAGACAATCAAAAATGTAAGAAAATGTACAGTTCTCAAAACAAAGTTTTAGCAGTTACAGTAGCTTCTATACAACACTTCCAAGCATATGGAAGCATCAGAAAACTACTAATATGGGTAAAATATCAGTAATCACATTTTCTTAAGGAAACAGAACAAAGACCAAAATTTTCCCATGTAAAAGTCAATAAAACTTTAGAAAAAAGGTACTCAAGACATCCGTATCAATATTCCTACTCGCCTCCCAACATCCTGTACTGACTGTAAGATGTACATTACTACCTATTCTTTCAAAGAGCAGACTGTTTCCTTCTGAAAATTCAGACTCTTATATTATCCTTGAAGACTATGATTCCTTTCATTAAGAGCACTGGCACACCAAGCAAACAAGGCCTCTGTTTTAAATTTTCCTTTTATGTCACCTTGGTAAATAAATAAAAAAACTTTATTACAGATAATACTCTTATTTATCATCATTGTATCTTTACAAGGATATAAATATTTGAATTAAGAAATGCATTTAAAATTGGTAGTATGCATAAATGTACCAAAAAAACCCCTATTTAGTATCTTAAAAAATTCTAAATACAAATTTTATAAAGCATATTTTAAAGAGATAACTATGACCACATAGTGGATTGCAAATAAAAGCAAGATTTCTACTGAAAAGTCACAACACATTACTTCCTAGTCCTTTTTCATGTTATTTTGCAGTATTTTCACTGAAAATCAGATTTGCTAAATATGGCTAAGTATATTCAAGTATGACGAATTCTAACTTAGAATTCTAATCAGTTCATTGAATTATAATCAAGTCTACTTACGCCATGCTAAAGGATGGCTTTGCATCTTGATCAGACAGGGAAGCAATAGTGTGCTGAGGAAAACCTGAAGAAAAAAGTCTGATTTTAAACATAATAATAATATTTCATTTTCTTATGGTAATGCAGACTTTCAAAGATTATCCTAAACACTTAGTGAATCTATTTTTTTTGTTCATTGTTACAGGAAGCAAGGCACTCTTAACAGGGGGCAAATTTTCCTAACAGTTTATACATACATTCACAAACAAATCCTTCATTTTCCCCAGCTGTAAAAAACAAAACAGCTTTTCATTAACTTTATATTAACTGAAACCCACTGGAGCCAGTTTCTGAGTACCAATTATAAAAGATGATGATGTGCAACAGTAGGAAAGCAGAAAGGGCACTACAAGAATGCTTGCTTGAACAGTGATTTCTTATTAAGGCAAAAATAATAAGCATACGCCAAGAACATACTCTTCTTCCACGTGTAGTTATGATGACAGACGAGACTATAGCACTTCATGGAGGCTGTAGAAGACACCGGTCTTTCTATGCCAATTATTATTATTATTATTTTTTTTTTACAGATCATCTCAAATAGCCAGATCATTTTCACTACTTCTGTTTATGTTTTATCTCCAATGAGTAAATTGCTTCAGTATTTAAATCTATGTATAAATATATTCTTATCTATGAAAGTGCATGGATGAGAAATTAATGCTCTAACCAGTGGTACTAGTGTTGCTATTCTAGTTTAACTCCAGGCTTAATTTTATTGGGAAATACATCAGGAGAAGAAAAGGTACCTAATCCATTTGTTGAATGAAATGAATGAAAGACCACTACAACAGCGGTCCTAACAAACTATATACTATGGGTCCAAATAGAAGGGTCTTGTAGACAATTAAAGGTTGCCTTGTGCAACCATTAACCTTCTGTAATGGCTGCCTTGTGCAGGGGTAAATACAGAGAGAGAACAAAATACAGTTTATCATTTTTTTTAAAACAAAAACTTTACATTCACACCAGTTACTATACAGGCAGTGTTATTTCATCTTACTGCTTCCAACTGCAGTTGTGTAATTTGTCTTATTTGTTCTAATTTGTTTAAATGCTTATTACTTTGTAGGAACAATATTAAATAAATAGAAATCTACTTAGTAAAGTAAAAATTAAATTGAAAAAAGTGCAAAAAATTGAGCAAAATCATTTGTTTTGCTTTAAAACAGAAGACAGAAAGGCAGAAAAAGACAGATTTACAGATCTTGCATCAGGACTGCAACAAAACCATATCCTACCCATTCGAATAAGGGAGCACTCAGAACTTGAACTGGCAGGTGGAGGACTAACATGATGCATTAGCAGTTCCTTATAATGACATTCATCTAAAATAACATGGTATGTTCCTGTCATGAGGAAAGAAATGCGTTACTCTCATATTATGACCAGGTAAGTAATGCAAACATATTCCACAAATAGCAGAAAACAACAACTTATGTAAAAAGACAACTCAAAAAAAATTTTTTTCTTAAAAAAATATGAAATATAATCTTGGAAATCCTTCTGAATAGCTTTAAAACTAATACACCAGAATGTTTACTTACAGGGCCCTTATTATTTTCTCCAACATTACGCTGTGGTAATTATATTGTAAGAGTTACTTTTTTAGTAACTGGTATTAACATGCTGCACTAAGTTCCACATCATACAGTTTTATAGGTAGAAGCCTGCTTTAAGACACATTTCTTCTCTCTACAGACACGTCTAGCAGCTTGTATTATTTCACTGAATACTGTACTTCACAGATTTGAGAAGCTTTTGTATTTTCTGCTAGCATGACAGAACACTCATTCTTTAATGCCAACATGCATTGGAGAAAATTACCAACTAATTACTTAATTTTGATTTTAAACTTTTTTTATAACTATAAAAGTTCAGATACATACCACCAGTTTCCCGGGCAAGTACTGTACAAACTCGAACTTCAGCACTTAGACCAATGATAGACACTCTGATCTTAACTGCTTTTAAACACTTCATGTGGAAAAAAGAAAGAATAATCAAATTTGTATGCTGACCGGTAAAGATCTGAAGTTTTAAACAAAAACTTATTGATGATGACACTGCAACCATCTGTTTTTAGTCTAACAGCTTGGAGGTTCAAAGTAGTAGTCAAACTTCACTTCTGTACCTTAATTAGATCATAGATGTTGGTTGGATCACATGTTGTCAGACTGCTGAAGACTATCAAAACCTCTCTGCTTGTATGTCCTGGCATGTGCCTAAAGAAAGTATATGGTTAACTGACTTCTGTACACCAAGCTATACATATGCTAAAATTTGCAAGGAGTTCAATGTACTAAAGTCAGAAGAAGACATGATAGGAAGTTGCCTATAAACTAAGAAAGACTTTGGTAAGCTCCTTTTGAGAACCAGAATTTCACTTTCTAAAACCCAAAACTTTCTCTAAGATACAAGATTTGATTAAGTCTAATTGTTACCCAATTGTTTGTGCTAATGTTTAAGTTATACTTACACTCTCACAGGTAAAATTAACCTCCAAACTTGGAAGACTTACTACAGTGTTGCTAACTTCTTAAAAATATCTGATCAGTTTATAGATGTAAACCTATTAACTCCTGTCTTTCTTCTTACTTCTTAATTGAAAACTCTCTTTCAACTAGTCCTTCAGATCATTTCTGTGACACTGACTGCCAGTTTTATTCTGGTAATGTTTCTAGCTATAACTTACTTGATAAACATTGTTCTGCAAATGTTTTCTGATCTCAGTGATCTCACACAGCAAATAAAGTTTGTAAATCTAACCTACTTAAAAGTCTATCTTTCTGAAGTCTGTCAAAAACTTCTATCAGATTCAAACTTACTTATTTTACTGGTCTCTTACCATTATTAATCCCAAACTCTGCTGTCTCATGCCTTAGCTCTCTAGTAAAAATTCACTGCAGTGTCTATCATCACTATATTTATACACAACCTAACATCAAAAACATATTTCTAAAATATTGTTGCTTTCTGTAAGAAGCACATCTCTGAACAGAAATTATGTTAGAAAGTTAAATATGCTATCATCCTACAAGTTAACAGTTAGTATTCTAAGAGGATGTAAAGCTACCTTTTAAAGACTCACACCAGGCCAATGCAAGAAACTACTCCTAAAGAACAAATACCAACAAACAAGAACAAACCTGAAAAACACAACAGCAAAAAATTGTCCTCTCAAAAATTCACAATCAGCATTATAATGACTATGGAAAACAAAAACAAGAGTTTACAAACTAACTTTAAAGTCTGCATGGCCAAATTTAGGGAATTATAAAGAGACGGCTCTCCATGGCAGTTCATATCCACTGCTTTCTTCAGAGCAGTTATGTGCTTTTTTGAGTTACCTGTGAGTAAATAAAACAGTTCAAAGTAATATGTTAAAGGAATTTAAGTATTTAAACTTTGTATCTTATGACTAATTAATATATTTTATGAGTTTATAATATACTTGTACAGAAACAGTTTTCAAACTATGACTTCTAAGTCCATCCTTAGAATTGAACTTCATGGTCAGAACGTGGAAAACTATCTGTCAACAAAAAGACATTTACTCCAGAAATATTCCATTGTTAAAAACTTTAAGAAGCAAAAGAGGAAGAAAATCATTGTCTATTGCTAAGCATTTCACATGAACAAAGAATCACAGTGAAAACTGCCTCACGAAGTGTTTCAATAGAGGCAGAACTCATTTTACTCTGTTAACCTCAAAGTAACTTGAAGCATTACGGAATTCTCTGACTCTTCAATAAAGTTGTTCTAGTTTTACAGGTCGATAAAGAGACAAGATTTAAAACTACATTTCTGAAAACACATAGCTTGCTAGCGACAGAAGGCAGGAACTCAAGAAACCTTGCTTCATAACATCCTGTCAAATCTCAAGGAATGCACAGATGTCAACAAATACAAAATTAATCAACGGGTTGCAAAATTAACTTAACTGACAACAGCTCTGAAGTTTTTACAAAAGATACCACCTCCCTACCTGAAAGTTCTGTCATTTTTTCAGCTCTTTTACTCTTGGTTACAATTAAGCCCATCTGGAGAGTGAAACAAAAAGACAGAACTTTTCTTAATGAGTTTAAAAATACATTAATTTACATCTCTGCTACATTTTGCTTCGTACTTCTTTATAGATCAACAATTATTTAACTACACAGGCTTTCCTGAACATGTAACAGCAACACCACAACACTATGGATCAGTTAATACATTTTCCTGTAGCTTCAATTTACTTTTGCAACAAGGCACTTTTTTTTTCTTTTATTTTCTTTCCTTTTTTTTTTTAATTCCAAATATCTGAAGTAATATAATTGAGACTTCTGTGTTAGATTTATGTTTAGGAATGTAGGGAAAGAATAGATAGATTCTTATTTCCACTAGTTCTTGCAAAACCAAGAATTTCATTAGACTGATGATAAAAGAGTGGAAAGTAACCTAGCAACTGAAAAGTTTACTAGAAAATATTAAAACTAAAAGTAACTTTTTAAAAACAGATTTCTGTTACCTGTTTCTTGCATGGTTGTACTCACCTGACTAATAGGATTTTGGTCAAAGTACTCTTCAACAAAATATTCCAGTAACTATAAAGAAAAACCAAGACTGTTTTTCTTTACATACAGTAAAGTTATACAGTTAATACAGTTTTGCTTCACATATACTAAGTAAATTGTACCTGCAAAACATTCAGTATTCTTATTTTTTTTAAAGAGGAATAAGCCCATCCCTTCCACTGTCCTCCTTTTGCCCAAGCATTTCCATCCTTCTCCTTCATAATTTTTTATTCCTATCCTTTACTTTGTAAAGCAAATTTGCTTTATATGCTGAAGCTCTAGATCAGTGTTTACTCAAACAGAGGTTTAAGATATACTAAAAAGCATAAATCTGTACAAAATCTACAAAACTCAGAGTTTAGTGGTTTATATTACGACTTTCTCTAATAACACTGTGCAAACACAGTTCAAGCCCTCTACAGTCTGAACTACCAATCCAAATCAGAATTTATGAAAACACTATGGTAAGAAAAAAAAAATCTAATTGTATAATGAAAGCATGTTTGATCTTCCATCCACTATTACACACAACATTTTATCTTAGCTTCCACACTGCAGAAGCGTTTTGCTGTTTCTGCTGTACAGAAGTACTCCTGCGAGGCACACTAATGCCATACAGCTTTTACTATTCAAAAAAAACAAAGCCAAACTGCCCAAGGAAAATTATAGGTTAGCAACAGATACAAGGGAAATAAACAGTAGGGATGAGAGGAGAGATGAGGATATGTCAAAAAAAAAAAAAAAAAAAATTGCAAGAGACTGCCTTCCTTTTAAACGCAAAATGAAATTGATTTACATAGAAACAGTAGATTAATAAAGAGAAAAATTTTCTGTATGGAAATACCTTCAAAGTGCAGGTGAGTCTGTTCGGTTTTAAATCCTGGTCCTCCATAGTCCTTGATCCATCAACAACCACATAAAGGTGACGCATCTGCATTATTGACATAAAACATTAATTCTACATCAGGTTCACATTTTAACAGAAGGATCAAGTTTTACTGCTCACAGAACAGATATTTAAATGTACTGTTCATTATTTTATTTACTCAGAAAAGCAACAACTTCCTTCTTCAAACAGGGAAAATTTAGAACACGGAGCTGAACCACTATTTTTAGGACTATGCCCTAAACAACAACTGAAAAAATTCATGCATTTTTCCATTTCTCCTTTGAAATGAAACAAAAGTCCATCTTGAAAAACACCCACCACTCTCTATCTCTGAAAATAAGCGACAAAATAAGCATAGTTTGCACCCATTTAATCTCTTTATCTAAGACTTCAGACGCATCATGCAATAATGTCATCTACAACTCCTTAAAATTACACAGGTTTTTCACATGGAGAAAGCTCAATATAGCAAGCATACGCAACCTGACTGCAGCCACAGAGCACACCCTCACACCCTGATACAGCAGCAAACACACCAGACCTCAACCACTAAAAGTACTGATGCTTTACATCCTCCGCTGCCACTGAGCACACAAAAAGCGTTTAGAAAAGACTGGATGATGTAGAATGCAAGCTTTGGTCTCAAGCACATTAAGTCAGAAAAAGTTACTTCTGGTTAGGCATACCACCTCTACTTAGGCAATTCTGGACTCAGGACAGTCAAGGGTAAGATGTTAACATACCATTCCCAGTCGAACTTGTCCATGGTGTTCGTGGAGTCTATTAAAACACACAGAAAGTTACATAAGCTGCAAGTGAATGGATAGTGCAGTGCCTAAAACAAACTCTGAAACAAATCTAATACTGGAGTTTGGGCAAATATAAAGCAACCATAAACCACGGACACTTATTTCCATTGAAAAAAAAAGACGAAATTATAAAGTCAACCGTTAATTATAAATGGATTTCATGCCTCTCAAAAAAATAAAAATAAAAATACAGTTCTTACCATGAGCTTTAATTTTGAATGCTTTACTTGGCGTTGAATATTTTAACGCAACCAGGAACAAAACAAACTCAGACTTTATCTAACAGCTTTTCTGAGAAGCTTAAGCAAAAATCTGACGCCATCATACCAACAAACAGCTTGAAACATGTTTTGTATATTAAAAAGGATTTTCTCTCATCAGTCCAACTACTGCAATCACAGAACGCCCAGGTTGGAAGGGCCCTTTAGGACCATCCAGTTCCAACTCCCCTGCCATATGCAGGGATGCCACCCACTAGTTCAGGCTGCCTGGGGACTCATCCAGCCTGGTCTTGAACACCTCCAGGGACGGGACACCCGCAGCCTCTCTAGGCAACCTGTGCCAGTGCCTCACCACCCTCTGCGTGAAGCATTTCCTCCTAATGTCTAGTCTAAAACTACCTTCTTTTAGTTTAAGACCATACCCCCTTATCCTATCATTATCTACCCCAGTAATGATTCCTCCTCCAGCTTTTTTTTACAAGCCTTAGGTACTGAAAGCATTAGGTACTTTTTTATTTTTTTATTTTATTTTTACAAGCATTAGGCACCGAAAGGCTGCAGTGGGGTCTCCCTGGATCCTTCTCTCCTCCAGGCTGAGTGTCCCCATCCCTCTCAGCCCTCTTCCACAGGAGGGCAATCACCAAGCTTTACAGTGTTCCACCAGAGTAAGCCCTGACCTTCCAGCTACCACACATCCGAAACTATTTCTTCTCCTTTTCCAGGCACTGTCACACCAGCTGAAGGTGCAAGGCCAAATGCGCTGTACCTTTTCCTCTTCGCCTTGAACAGGATGTCCTCGATGGTCGCTTTCAGCGATCCCGACTCGTCCTCCTTCAGGATCTCCCTGCACGGAAACAGCCGCTGCCTCAGCACCAGGGAGGCCTCCCCCGCGCTCCCCGGGGCTGAGCAGGGCAGGGCAGGGCAGGGGAAGGGAGGCAGCTCCCGCACCCACCATGTTCTCTCGTAGCCTCCTTCCCAGCGCTTGGTCCTTTCGGGCTCCTCATCCATGGCGGCGGCGCTGCCCTGACACCCCCGCGGGCACGGCTGAGGCTCCTCGGCGGGGCGGGACGAGGGGGCTGCGGCGCCGGGAGGGGACCCGAGGCTGCCCTGGGGACGGGTGCGGGCCCCGCCGCTCCTCACGCTGCGCCCGCCGCCGCCCTCCGGCTGCGCACGGAAGCGCCTCCCCGCTCCCCTCCGCCGCGGTGCCGCCGCCAAGCCCCGCCGGCCGCCGGCCGCGCCTCGCAGCCGCCGTTCCGGGAGATCACTCGACAGTCGTCATCACGGGCAAAACAGACTTAGTGTGGGGACATTAATGAAGTTTATTAGCTATTCCTAGCAAGCTAGCGCAGTGAGAAACTAAAAGTAAAGTACAAAGGCATTCCCACCACCCACTCCCTTCTCACCATCCACCTCCCCCCGACCAGTGCTGGCGAACAGGGAATGGAGGCTGCAGTCAGCAGCCCCTGCCCCCCATGGGGTCCCTCCCAGGGATGCCGTCCTTCCCCAACTGATCCCACACGGGCTGCCCACAGGCAGCAGCTCCTCAAGCACTGCTTCGACACGGCTCCGTCCCACGGGGTCCATCCATCCATCCATCCCCCAGGAGCAAACTGCTCCAGCACGGGTCCCCCACTGGTGGGGGCAGCTCCCCCCCGACCCCCTGCTCCTGCGTGGGCTCCTCTCCACGGGCTGCAGCTCCGGCCCGGGGCCTGCTCCTGCGGGGGCTCTCCGTGGGCCGCAGCCTCCTCCAGGCCACATCCACCTCCTCCACCCGTGGGGGGGCTGCAGCGTGGAGATCTGCTCCATGTGGGACCCATGGGCTGCAGGGGGACAGCCTGCTCCACCAGGGGCCTCTCCCTGCACAGCCCGCAGGGGAACTGCTGCTGCCTGCCTGCCTGCAGCACCTCCTGCCCTCCTGCTGCACTGCCCGTGGGGGCTGCAGGGCTGGCTCTAACCCCTCTCTCCCACCTGCTGTTGCAGGAAAGTTCTTTCTTTTCCTTAAATCTCTTCTCCAAGAGGCACAAATATCACTTACTGGCTTGGCTCCGGTCAGCAGCAGGTCCCTTTGGAGCCAGCTGAAACTGGCCCTTATCTACCATGGGGCAGCTTCACAGGGACCACCTCTGCAGCCCCCCTGCTACCAAAACCTTGCCATGTAACACCAGTACAACAGCCAACTCCCAGTTGCATGCCAAAAGCACGCTGGGATGTTGAGATTCCGCAGCATGGGTGTGCTTTTTGCTCCTGTGTTAATTGCACATGATGCAGCTTTTCACTACTTACTATTTATAACCCCAGTTCCTATCCCTGTCTGGTTTTAAAAATGTGAGTACCAGCTGATTTCTCTCAAGCCCAAAATGCCAGTTCTCTTCTGCTTGTAAGAAATACAGCCCACTGTATATTTAAGCTTCTCTTTGTTAAGCAAATGGTGGCAGTTTAGTGATGATCTGCTGCTGGTTAGAGACCTTCTTCAGACCACCCATCTCACTGGAAGCAGAAAAGTAAAAGTTTTTTTTTTCAAGGACTGTAGTATTCTGTGTGGAGTTTCTTATGTGTTAGTCATTCAGTAGCAGGTAATTTCACAACGAAGCATTTGTGTTGGAACACAAGTGGAAATACACATTTTTATGAAATTAAAACTGGGTTTTTGGGTGTTACTCTTCTACCAAATGTGGTAGAAACAGTCCAAAGTACTGAGAAGTGAATGTACAGTTGCACACGATTGCTCTTATACTATGTGATCCATTGGAAACTAGTATCAAGTTGATACTCAGCCAGATGACAGTGAGGATGAGCAAGGTGAACAAATCAAGTGGCTTTGGGAGTATCGGGTTGTGAACTGGGTGGATGGAGGGTTGGGCAGTAATTACGTTACTTGACCTTCAGCCATCTAGTGTTCCTCTGAATGGTTCCGGCAGGCATTTTCTCAGGGAGAGCAGAAACATATTTTGATATAGTATCCCATATCTTTAATAAGATTCGTTTATTTATTTATTGGGTGGTCCTTTAGGCACCCAGGAGTTGGACTCAATGATCCTTGCAGGTCCTTTTCAACTCACATATTCTATGATCCTATGATCATTCAAGTTTCTTTTACATTTACTGTTTGTCTCTTTTGCAAGCATACAATTAATTCCAAAGGCCGGGATAATGGTTAAAGAAGAGACTGAATGATAGAAGAAAACCTCTTTAGTTCATATCCAACAGCTGTTGACATCACAGATTACAGCAGAAGTGCTTTTAGATATTGATTAACATACTGGTCATGATACTGAACTGGATGAGTTCTAACCATACATACCAATGCGACTTTGGAAGAAGTTTATTTTTTGTCTATAAATACCACAGTGGTACACTAGAAGATGGTGTAATGTAGGAATTAGAGATGAAAACTTCCTAGAGCTTTTTATTTTCACTTGCTTTTCAAGACAGGACAACAGACTATTTAATTTTACGGCCTTGATATTCAGTTGTTTGCACAAAACTCTGTCAAGACACAAACTACCAAGAAACAAACTGTCACAGTTTTAACATCCAGTAAACTGTGTACTTGTCTCATAGATAGGTCCGAGAGGGACTTTTAACATACTCTCCAAAGAAGAAATGTGAAGCCCTTGTAATAGTGATTATCTTCATAGGCAGACAGAAGACAGTTTGGTTGTACTTCTCACACTGAAAAAGCACTGTTTTCTTTACAAGTGTTAACTAACTACCTTTTACAACTGCTGTGGTAAAGGTTTTAAAATTGCATTTAACAATGTGGCAAAAAAAGTCTGAAGTAGTATCACATCAGTTGATGACCAATGAAGCACAACATAATCCCTACCTTACAATAGCACTAGTTAGAGAATGACGTGTTTAAATAAATGTGTTTTCATTTGTATGAATTAATATCATATTGCTTGAGAAGACACGGCTGCTGTGCTGCTGTAGGATGGATTGGCCTTTGTGGAGATGAAGCAGCAGGGAAAAAGCACACATACAAGATCAGAAGTGAACAAGGTGACAGATTTGCTATCAGAACAAACTCACTAATAGAAAAACAGGATACAAATTATGAAACATTAAACATCTGAAATCTGTTGTGAAAAAGAAATATTACATACATTTTATTTACACTTGCCTACATATAATTTTTATGCATCTCTGAAACAGAGTGATACACAGCGGTAGAAAAAAAAAATAACCTTAACTACTGAATTATAGGCATAGAGGAAGAAAGCCAGTGGCACCCAAGAGTACATGCATTGTAGGAATAGGAGAGCATATGTAATTTTTTAGGACAAATATTTTAGGACAAACCAATATATCACAGGCATTTTACATGTTCCAGTAATTTCACAAGGCCTAAACCTATACTTAAATCTTGCAGTGTGGATTCTGAATATGTCTGAAATTATTTGCTGGAATGAAAATTCCCTGCAGTTTTAAAAGCTTGCAAGTGTTTGATTTACCACAAGACAAGTGAAAAGAAATAGTAATTATGTAAAAGCGTGCTGTTTCACGTATAAAAACAGATGGGAATCTTTTCAGATTGACATAAAAAATACAAAAGTAAATAGTTTCAGGCAGTTTGATGTTTCATGATTATGTTTTGCTTGTACCTAAAATAATTATGAGCAGCATCAATCCATCTTAGAGGCAGCACACAGTAAAAGATTTATTCAGTCCTACCTGTAGGTGCAAAACTTCATCTCTTCACAGAGGAGGTAGAGGAAAAATAGAGCTACTGTACAGTTTTTAAAAATGTTTCTAGGCAGTAAAGACTCCAAGTAGCTTTAATCTTATATATATATATATATATATATTTTTTTTTTATTTTTTTTTTTTTTCCCCCAAGAAGAATAGAAGAATGTAAGGGGATTTGGAGGAGGAGGGAATTATGTAAAAACAAAACAGTTCTATCTGACAAATTGTAAGAATTTATAAACTAAATTGTTTAAGTGTAGTTTACAAAACCACCAAGCTACTCAAAAAAAACAACCAAACAAACAAAACTACTGCACAAAACATGCACTAGTTAGCACATCTTTGAGAAAGTGGGAACTGGAGACCTATCTGCAGATGAACAAGCAGCCAATATACAGCAGTGAAGCCTTTTGTAAGGCTCTGTGCATGATATCAGAAATGGTACTATGCACTATTTTTTGGGACCTCCAACCTGAAAAAAATGTTTCTCCTACTCTAATTTCAGGATTACCTGAACTGCAAAAACTGGAATCCAAGTAATAAACAGCAGCAGCAAAGCCAAGCAACAGTCCTTACGTGAATGAGCACTTAACATGATTATTCTTAACATCAGTATTGATTTTCTGAAAGAAGCATGACTACTTCACAGCCAATGTACTGACCTGTATACCAGCTAATAGATGTTTTCAAGTATAGTTTGAAATTCAAGTGTGGTTGTTAAAGAAGCATGTCATATCAGTAATAAATACATTATTAAAAAAAAAAAATATATATATATATATATATATATATATAATCCTAAATGAAACAGATCTGAAAACCCTAAATGAGACTAACTTATTTTTTCCAGGTTTTCTTTCTTTGTTTCTTGTTCCACCCCTAACTCAAGTATTCAGCATTCAAATCCTCTACAAATACTAGTTTACTTATTAATATAGCTGAGCAGCTATTTCTACAAATTCAAACCCTTTCAGGTTTGCAGAATCAATTGATCAATAGCAAGGTTTTACTCCATACATTGTCATCAGTGAAAAACTATATTTTACAGCACACTTATTTATTACTTTGATCCAATGTGCTGTAGGTAGGTAATACAAATAGGTAGACTTAAGTTACCAAGAATTTCATAAGCATCATAATGAAGCACACATTGTTTTAGCCAACATCTCTGCAGAGCAATCACAGCTTTACTGGATACAGTGGAAACGTGCCAAAACTGGGTTTGACCTCTTGAATTACAGGAAAGTCACCAAGCATCCGTTTCTAAGGGGTGTCACTCTGCATCCAAGTAAGACAAGAAACGAGGAAGATGACATTTAAACAAAAGTAGTATTTCCTTAAACAGGAGCAGGGAACTTAGCAAAACTTACCATTTCAGTATCTTTCAGACTGCAGCATTTATCAGGAGCAATTTATAAATACACAGGAAACAGATGAGAAAGAAATTGACTTTCAATTAAAGCAAACCTGGGAAAAATCTATGATGTTTAAAAGGAAAACAATGAAAACTACTTACAACTAAACAAACAAACAAACAAAAAACTTCATTTTAATAAGTTAATATAAGCTAGTATGTAGTTGTACCTTGATCTACTCCCACTAGGTCACACACCATCCTTTCTTAAGAAGGAAAAAGTCCAATTTATAAATTGTCAACATGAAAAGACAGGTGCAAGCTAACAATTCTAGCAGAAAAAGGGAGAAATTATGCTTTTTTCAGAACAAGGATACTTTTTATTATCAAGGCAAAGAATTTTAATTCTGGACAGGAATGCATCTTTCAGATGCAAGACATCTATAAATGCGTCTTTCAGATTATGATAGTCCAAATGTTTCAAATCCCATAACAATTTTGAAATGAACTAACTAAAAATTCAAATCCATACCCATTTGGTTTTTCATTAGCACCAGTATCTTTAGTTGCTATGTTGTCATTAAAGCCAATTGGCCCTTCTATGTGATGCAAACTCTTGTTTATACTCGTTAGACAGTGCTAAAGGTACAAATTAGCAAAGAGTTTATGAATACTGCCCATTTCAAACTTAAGTCCAGTTAGAAAACTCTTATGTTCCTGGAAACTGCAGGACCTTTGCCTTTGTGGATCTGCAGAGACAGGTGAGCATTTTCTCAGACGAAGACTGAAGCATAGAAGGTCTTCCTACATGAGCTCATTGTCTGAGATAGACCCTATGTGAAAATGCATGCTGAATGTTTGCTATGTATAGCAATATTACGCGTTAAGATTCAAATAAATGATAACCACCCTCTGCAAAAAAACCAGTCACACTAGTAAGGTCACATAGCAGACTCTTTACATGTACATTTAGCCATGTAGATTAACAAAGTCAGGAGTAAAGAGACTGCATAGAGAGATCTAGGTGATAATCATCTAGTAAATACAGTTTACCTAGTTTACCTTCTGTTCTTTAAGGGTATCAAGAGATCACTTTCAATGATTGTAATTAGTTTTCAGTAAATTTACTCCACGTTTCTATCTTGTATTTGTTTGGCTTCAACTCCCAGCCATTAGTTATTTCATTAATCTTGATTTCTCCAAGAGATTAGAATGTCTTTGTTTCTATTTTGGCAGTCAGAGCACTGTAGCCAAGTTTCTTTTCAGTCGTCCTTTGATAGGTTAGATCAAAACCAGCTCACCAATTACATACACCGAAACTGCCTGCTTAGCAACCTTTGGCCTTGTGACAGACTCAGGATTGAGCAAGCGATTTACACAAAGGTCGTAGTGTTGCCCTGCCGGATTTCATAAGGTGTGAAGGTAAACGCCTTCTCCTGTGGCACCTTGCTAGGAACGGTGGAAAGAGCCACACTCAACTGTCTCTGCTGAGCTTTTTCCCTTTTTCTAGCACTGTGCGCCCTTTTCCCTACCTATTTGTTGGGAAATCAGCAGGAAGAGAAGCATGATGTTTCTGGAAAGGGTATGCAGAAACACTGTCTGAGGGTCCAGAAGCCAGTTTCCCAGAGACCAAAACTGAGACCACTTTCAACGGGAGGCTGAAGATGCACCTCAGTGTTCCTATGTGAGAAAGGCCAACTAAGCATGCAGACAATCTTCTGTAAGGCCTTGATATGGTCCCTCCTCCACAACACTCTTGCATTTAGACTGGTAAGATACAGATTTGTTAGATTGCAATATTTCGGTACTTAAAGGGAGCTTATAAAAAAAGATGGAGAACAACTTCTGGTTGTGCAGATAACTATAGGACAAGGGGGAATGGTTTCACACTAAAAGAGGGGAGATTTAGATCAGAGGTTAGGAGGAAATTCTTCACTCAGAGCATGGTGAGGCACTGGCAAAGGCTGCTCAGAGAGGTTGTGGATGCCCCATTCCTGGAGGTATTCAAGACCAGGTTGGATGGGGCTTTGGGCAACCTGGTCTGGTGGAAGGTGTCCCTGCCTACGGCAGGAGGATTGGAGATGGTCTTTTAAGGTCCCTTCCAACCTGAGACATTCTACAATTACAATACTTCAATATACACAGGGAGTTTATCAGAAAGATGGAGCTAGACATTTTAACTGTAGTGACAGGACAAAAGGTAATTGTTTTAAATTGAAAAAAAAAAAAAAAAGGTTAGATTTAGATTAGACATAGGAAGAAATTCTTTACTATGAGGGAGATTAGATACAGGAGCAGGTTGCCCTGGGAAGTTGTTGATGCCCCTTCCACCAGGTTGGGTGGGGCTTTTCACAACCCGTGATGGTGGACTAGATGATTTTAAAGGTCTCTTCCAACCCAAACCATTCTATGATTACCCAGAAAACAAAGTCAGCTTCTTTTTTTAGCATTTTATAAACATCAGTTGATCCTTAAACTTCAATTAGTCATCTTCTGGTACTGACACAGAGCTCAGAATTTCCACTGAGAACAACAAGAAGTCTGAGTGTACAGTGAAAGGGCATTTAGATTGCAGTCTTGGACAGGGAGCTTATAAACAAAAGTTAATTTTTTAACATATGTAAAGCACAATAGGTATAAAACACTTGGCCTAGCTCTGTTATAAGGTAGAAAGGTTTCCTCTTCATTGAAAAGGAGAAATAGCTGTAGGAGAGACAATTGAGACAAGTAGGAGAAAAAAGTATAACACTTACTGCTGTCTGACTTCAGGTTGACAGAAATACTGAAAGACTGTTCAGGTGGATCAGACTGAAGTTTTTTCAAATAAAGAGGTGCCAAGTTTTCTAACTCTCTCTGTTCCCATAGTATCTTGTGTTATTTACTTCATCCACTAAAACTCATGGAATTTAAGTGGCTGATAAAACTGGAATGTCAACTTCATAAATATGAATGTGAGTTTGCAGCCATCACGATCGCATCATAAATGATAAGGGCTCAAAACTCAAAAGGGAATTAACACTCAGAGAGAGGTATAGCAATGCACTTCCAACACTTAAAATTGTGGCTACACTGGCACTACCATCACTGTTCAAAACTGGAGAAGGCTTTCCTACACCTTCCCATTGCATTAATGCCAAAGTTGAAACCATTTCTTTTGAAGAAAACACAATCAATAAAGCAAGTATTAAAATAACCTTAAGCAGAGCACCTCCTTTCCAACCAAATGCCTTTATGAACAATAGAATAACATGGTTACACTGCCTTTTTTTTTTTTTAATTAAAATGTATTTAAGAAAAGTCAAATTGCAGGTATAGAAAACTGTACAAAGAAACTACCAATGCTTCTAACAATTTCACTAAGTAAAAAAGTAAACAAAGATGTGAAAAAGCATACAAAGAAGAGAACTCAATAGCTCGTGGGAAGATTTGCATATATAAACCTGTATCTTCAAGACACAATATGAAAATGTATGCTTTAAAAAATACACAAAACATCCTACATGCCCTTATAAAAGATGCTAGTAATTTATACTTCAAATGGGAAACAATTTCGTTCTCTGAATAATGAGTTCTCAAACACTTGCACCAAGGTAATCTTAAAACTTGTCCAAAACAAAAAGTCCTGTATCTTGCAGACAAAGAAAATGAGTGTTTTCCTTTTCTTTAAGCCCATGGAAGCCTACTAAGATGAACCCTAAAATATATGTAGAGAACACTAGCAATGCTAGTGGACCACTAAACATGATTCCAACCCTGTACCTCTCTTCCCTTAAGGCCACGTATTTTCTGTGTCATCTTGACAGAGGCGCATAAGAAACAAAACACAACCCAGCATACAATCATTGCTTAAACAGGAACTTATTCTGCATCCCTTATTAGGTGAAATTCCAGATAACTTCTGACATACAGCAGAGAATTTGAAAATACAGTAGTCTTATAAAACTGATTTCCTACTTTCCAAGTAGAAAATAAGTCTATAGGGTACTTCTGTGTCATGAATTACTCTGCCAAACCGCAGCCACAAGGAACAGCTCAACTCTTTCTGATACCATTAAGACGTCATCTATACATGAAATCTGAAATTGTTACAGCATTTATATACACACTTTTGATACAGTATTTAGAACTGTTTTTTCTAGTGGACTCTGCAGATACAGTATTTTCAAATAAAGTATGCACCTTTAAGAGGCCAGGCTGTGTACTGGCTGATGACAGCAGAATGTTAACACTGGTATTCTAAACATATCTGACAGCTTCTCTACATGGATTTATAACTGATCTGCATACAAAACCTGACCATAACATACAATATCTAAATAAGTGACAAAATGATTAGGCAGTTATCCCCGTAGAAAGTGTACAGTTCTGAAAGTAAATAAATATTTTAAAATATGCATATTGATTTAAAAACCAGAAAGTAGTATCCCCGAGGTCAAGGCACTACTATATTTGTACATTCCAATTCATAACTTTATCATAGTCCTGAATTCGTTGTTTTATGTGAGAAAGCTTATTCTTGAGGTATTCACAACGCTCCTTTTTCTCCAGAAATGCAGGATCCTGCCAAAAATACACAAACCCTTATATTAATATTCATGTTTTCAGTTTCATCCAAAAGTAGTCTATTACCAGTGATATTCTTGATTAAGGACATTATACAATTATTCTCCAAAATCATATTCTTTCTTTTCTTATTTCCTTCCTGTTTCCCGTTCCTTTGTGAAGGGCTACAGGAAGAAGTTTTGCTTTAATGAGCTGTAGCTACGCAGTAAACAAAGCAGCTTTTAAACAGAAATCTCTACATATAAGTGACATTCTACTACATAATTTTATGCATGTGTTCTGGTATGTCTAATAAGCCCCTTTCCCAAAAGAGCAATGAAACTTAGCGTGGACACAAAATTTGAGTTTTATGAAAAAAAGGGTACTTTTAATGTGTGACTTTTTTAATAGAATACTGCTGGCATTTAAAAATGACAAAGTGAAACTTTTTGGATCACAATGGACATTATTTTTGGAAGTCCACTTTAATTTCATGCCACAAAGAAAACACAAAACTTCTTTTGAAGGCTAAGACTATCTTTTCTGTTAACATATCTGTAGTCTGTGCCAGCTAGTGAATGTATATAAACGGGATCCCAAAGACTAAGCAGTCCTCTGAAAGGACTCTGGAATATTAATAGATGAGATGTACTCTTAGAAGACTGAAACACTCAATAGAGTTTTCTTCCACATCTGACTAGTAAAATCATTAGTCTCAAAACAGGTTGTTGACATGAATGAAGTGGGTAGTATGCTACAGTTTTAAAAGACAAAATATACAAAGCCCTGTAATTGCTACGGTTACCCTGAACTAGCAAACTGTACCTAGTATCAGAAATGCTGATATTTACATTCTCTTTGCTATTCTTTAGATTCATGAGCAACGTAAAGCTGAAATCACTCACATTTTTCTTTTTCTTGTATTCTTGCAGAACTTTTGATATCCTTTCCTGTTCCTAAGAAGAGAGACCACATATTTTTAAACACATTGAATACACTCCTAATCTTCATGTAAATTCTACAAGATGCTTGTCAGAAGTCAATCTCTCAGTTGATCAAATTTATTGATTTATTTTAGTTGTACATTCTGAACTTGGGAAATAGTGAAAATAAATTGATTAATTTACTCCAACTTAAAAGCTGATCGCATGAAAAACAAACAAACAAATAAACAAACACCAATACAATCTAATTGCAACTTAGCTGCCTTGACTGATGACCAAACAGGAAAGAACATATTTGGGGAAAACTGTCTCTCCTACTGAGCCATTGCCAGTGTTACTAGATGTTGTGCCCAAAGAAAGTCAGTCAGAATCTACTTAATATTACCTGTGCTTTCCATAAGCCCATTTCACAGGTACTTACATATATACTTCCAGGATGATGAGGAAGCTGTCTCATCAATGCATCCAGCTCATCAAACTTTTTTAGTACAGCATTAACTTCCGCAGACAGTTCTTTATACTCGGCAAACTGATCATTGAATACTGCTTTGTACCGGTCTCGCATTTCATTTGTTTGAATTGCTGGGTATTTCCTTCAGAAAAAGGATTTTCAAGAACTAGTATTAGACATATGACTTCAAAAAACACACAGACCCTTGACATCAATATAGTATTCCTGTATTGACTGCTAATTTTGTAACCTGCTGAAATTTTCATGTATGCAAAGCATTGAAAGCTATGACAAATAGTATATAAATCGATTTATGGTCTCATACTTGACCATGTAAAGGCCTGCTCTTTAAAAGAGAGTATATTATCAATTTAGCACTAGAGTAAGTAGAAGATTAGTCAAATTTCAGTGGCTAAAAAGTCAAGTAATTTCCTACATATGTGGTGATTTCCCACCCTATGTGGTGGTAATTACACTCTGGTAATTATTCTACACATTAGATTATAACTGTGTTCTAACATTTTGGTTGTGTTTGGGGAGTTGTTTGTTTCTAAAAGTCCAGATTCCTTGTTTACATTGCTGTGTCTACAGCATTGGTAAAGAATTATGAGTTCCCACAGTACACACAGTATGACACAGAAAACATGAACGTATATATGAGAAATATTGAGTGAAAAACATCATTTGAGTATTCTCCATTATGTTCTTTTATCAAAGTTAAGACACTTACGCTAAATAGTCTGGCATCACTATAGGTTTAGGAATGTGTCCTGCAGGTATATGACCATTAAGTAGTTCCTGTTTCCTTTCCACTGATTTAAGCTGGCTGTAATTGGCCTCTTCTCTTGGTCCATCATCACTGTCATACTAAGTTTTAAAAGGAAAAAAAAAGGTTAGTTCCAAATAGAAAGTCAGCTGTCCTTCAAATGCAATATAACAAACTCCATAAAGTAACCAATTAATGTGAAGTATTCAATTAATATGAAGACATTAATGAGAGAACTGAACAGCAGTACATTCTTTACAACCTTTACTATAATGAGAAAATTATGAAAGAGTTACAGTAATGTTTCTCATATAGTAACTGGACTTTCCTCTTCCCCTTGCATAATATTCTACAGTTTATCCCTTAATCCAGAAATAATAGCTCATGGAGTTGTCGCAAAAGACATTAAAAAAAAAAAAAAGGCTCCTGATTCAGTATTGAAGTAAGCAACAGAGAAGACAGTGGTGGGAAATTCAGAGTATCTACTGGAAGACATTTAGGACTGAAAGAAACACCAGAAATTCTCTGGGAATCATCAACATCTTTTGTATTAAGATCCCATTCAAACTCTGTACTACATGCACCTGCTTCTTTCTGCAGCAGAAGCACTAAAATCCTCTTTTTTGCTGATATTTCAAAGCTTGCAAAGGGGACTTGAAGAAGTCTTAGAGTCACAGAAGCAAACTGAAGTTACAGAGCACCTACTACTGTGCTTCCACCGGCTACTCTCTGATCTAAGTAAGCAACCAGGAGGGAAAAAAATCCCTAAAACGTGCAATGCATCAGACGCTCTGCTGTTACAGGTAAGTCTGCAAAACTCTATGATAAGTGCTATAGAACTTGTCACTTCATGAAAGAGGGTAAGGTCACATACAGAAACAGACATTGGATTTGCTGTCTACAGTAAATTTTATAACCTAGACTAATGAGTGATAACTTCTTCACAAGCTTCTTCCAAATCTTCTAGGTAGAACACCATCCCAACTACATTGAAGAATTAAACCTAATCTTTTCCTAGCCTCCTCCCCGAGTTGGTAGGTCAGCCAAAATGAAGAGTCAAAAGAAAAAGAATACACACTTTGAAATGCTACTAAAGAAAGAGAAAAATAAATTTGCTTCCTACCTTCTTTTCTGGTAAAGATGACTGTGTTTTCATCTATAAAACAAACAAACAAACGACAAACAAACAAAAAAAACCCCACGACCTTTAATGTTTTATTTTAAGCAATAATGAGATTAAAAAAAAACCAAAAAACACAGACACTTAAACTTCCTCCCCCACCCCCAGAGTCATGCTGTACAGATTGTTATGTATTTATATTCAAGTATGAATAAATTTAGCATAAGGAATACTTTCAGATCAATTTCTCTAAAGACTATTTAAGAATGTTGGAATGAACACAATCACCAAAACCCACAGTATATTCTGTAGCACAGCTGTATGCAGCAGTGTAGAGGAAATACTCCATCCAATTCCCAATCACCTTGATTATTTCACATTCCAGCCTATATTAACTTGCTGACATTCTGCAGTCTAGTTCATTGCCTAGCAAACACAACAGTGCGCCAACCAGTAACTCAACCAGCAGCTATTTTGCGGAGCACTCTTCAGACTAACCTCTCACCTGACCTGTATAATTGGCTTTAGAAGTATTGTCTTAAAAAAATAAAAATCTTAAATAACTAGAATAAAAGAACATTGATGATAAGAGGGAAGAATGTCTGAGCAACCTTCTATTTAATGCCAACAACCACCTCATTCTTGAAGGACATATTTACAAATTTGTTAAAAATAAAGTTTTATCATACATCTGCAATTCACTTTTCAAAAGGGAAGCCTCGGTTTCATGCAAGATGTTGGCAAAAAAAAAAAAGACAACATAAAATGAAACTGCTACAAATCAACAAACTGCAATCACTAAGCTGATGAAACAACATGGTATCTCTTACTAAAGTCATTTAAATAATGACCCCTAGTAAATTAGGCTTTCACAGGTTTCACTGCAAGATTTAAAGGTACATTAAGTTCTATTGATTTAAAAAAAAATTTTGTTGGGGCATTCACATGAAAGAGGTTTTTATGCAGATGACTTTGAATGTTCTAGCTGATAGTGCTAGGTCTCCACTATTACAGTTTATCATTAACTAGGTGAGCACTGAAAGTTTCTAGTAGGGGCAAAGCCAGCTGCAAATGCAAGATGGTTTAATTCAAAAGATGAAATTAATTGAAATCTGAGACACCTAGATCTAGGCAGCTCTATATTACCATTATTGCCTAGTACTACTATATGCAAAGCTAAAAAGACAAAAAGAAGTAGCTTAGAATTTTGCTTGTAAGTCCAAATGCATATTTCATATTCTTATTGTGGCTCATGCTAGCACTTCACATGCTGAAAGCACATTCTTCAGAGAAATGCTAGGTGGCTTTAAGCCCAACCCTACTAAAGAGCTGAACAGGCACATTGTTCATTTCTTCCTTTGTTTGGAAAACACATACCAGGAAGCAGTTCATCACCTGCTGCAGGAAGAGAACGCAGTATTCCAAAGCGAACAGAGCTCTTTCCCTACCAAAGTCAATAACAAAAAAGATTTTGGGCCAGGCATCTTCAATGCACCTTTTATTCAGTGCTCTGAGATTTGTGAAAGCCCACCCTCAAAGGCTTTGTGCTTGCTGCACACCTGATATGACCAGTCCTTGACACAGGAAAAGATCTTGGAGTGTTGCCCACCATGCCATGCCCACCAGAGAGAAGGCGGCTGCTCAGGACCTACCTCTCGTTCCATTAACTCCCGGTGCCTCCTGGCTCCTTCGTGCCTCCACAGCTTCAGACAAACCAATGCGCTAATCAGATAGATGACCACCGTGACGAACAAGAAGATGATTGCTGCTGTCTGACCCCCTTCTATGCGGCAGAAAGAGGCGTTTATTGGCGTCTTAAAAAACTGGTAATAGCAGAGACCACCTCGGTTGATGTCGTTGACATACACTATGCCCGCCGACATGTACAGAAAGAACATGGCCACATTAATGCCAAACTCTGTTAGCGGCCACCAGTTGGAATCGAGGAGGATGGTCCGGTAGTACATCGACATGCCGAGCACCAGCAGCACGATGGTGGCTATCCACGCCACGCCAGCTACCACCAGGATGAAGGGAGTTTTGGGTCCGCTGTAGTAGTAGCCTCCGTAGGTGCCGCTGGCCCCGTAGCTGTAGGGCTGCGAGTACCCGAACATGTTGTACCACTCGTTGTCCTTGTGCACGTAGGCCGTCACGCAGGCGAAGACGGCGGCGCCCAGCAGCAGCTCCACCACGCCGAGGATCCTGAGCAGGCCAGCCCAGGACTTCATGTAGGCGTACCGCTGATGGTAGGCTTCCACCCGCTCGCTGTAGGTCATGCCGGTGGGCGCACGCTGCTCCAGCGACCCCAGCGAGTCCCCGCGCAGCATGGCTTCAGCCTCCTTCCTCGACGGGCAGCTGCCCCCCGACCCTCCATAGGGCTCCCTGTAGGAGCCGGGCACCGACCGGGGCTCTGCCCGCCTGGCGCCGGGCGATGCGGGCGGCGAGCACTCCACCCCATCCGACACGTACCTGATGTCGGACGCCGTGCTGCCCCAGCCGGCCTCCCGGCCGCGCCGGCCCTTGAAGAAATTCTTCCAGGAGTCGGGCACGAAGCGCCGCACCGGCTTCAGCTCGGCGGGGCCGCGGGGCGGCTGCAGGGGCAGCGGCGGCGGCGAGGAGCCGGCGGGCGGCGGGGACGAGGCGCTCCGCGACATGGCGGGGGAAGAGCCCCGGCACCTGCCCGCTGCGGCACCGGCCCCGGGGCTCCGCACCCTGCCCGGCCCGGCCCGGCCCGTCCCGTCCCGTCCCGTCCCGCCCCGGTGGCCTCACCTGCGGCGCCTTCCGGGCGGGCGGGACCCGAGCGGCGGAAACCCGGCGATCTCCGAGGGACAGCCGCAGGGAGAGCGGCCCCGGAGCAAGGAAGGTTTCCTTAAACTTACTTCTGTCGCTGTTGTACTCGCTTTTTTTTTTTTGTTTTTGTTTTTGTTTTGTTTTGATCCTTGTGGGTTACTTGCACCGCTCAGGGCGGGCAGGGAGCGTCCTGTCGTTTCGTATTCAGCTCAGGAATACCCGGAATTCAGTTCAGGGGAAGCAGGGGGAACTTGTATTGGTGCTGGCTTGACCTTCTAGCCCACCCAAGTAGCTAAAGGGGCACTTCAGCGCAGACAAGTATCTCTTTAGCGAATGCCGTCGTAGCACATTAATCTGTTAAATTAGTCGGTGATACTTGGTCACTCTCCTATTCCTCTGCTTTAATTCATGACTGCTTGAGCTGCGGCTGGCTGCAAGGCAGCTCACCTCCACTGCGCTGGCTCAAAGCAAGAGGGAATCCATCCTGCTCGTTCTTATTTGTCCTGCTTTTCTTCAATTAAGTCTGGCACGCCTGGCTCTCTGTCAACAGCTACCTCAACCTTTAACCTGGCAACCATGTATTACCATGAAAAAAAAAAAAAAGTCTCCTGCTCTATCAACCCAGGAGCTGCTGCAGCAGGAGGGGACTGCCCACGCGCCACACATGTCCCCCCATCACTTATGCTTAACAGCTGCTGGTTTCTGACTGTAATACCCTCTGTTCATCACTGCCAATTCAAGCTATTTGTATTCTTTTCTCTTGTTGCTATCTTCAGTATTATGTTCCATGGCTCTGTGCCAGCAGTGTTTAGTACGTATGTTGGGTTTCAGAGTGGTTCTTGGGTAATACAGACTTCATCATACAGTCTGTATTTAACTTCACAGTTAAATTAAGAAAACAATCCTACAGTGATAACTGTGAAACACTTTGTCAGATGCCCTGACAAACTCTTTCTTTTGGTTAAGAAAAGGAAGTTAGTCTCATTTCAGTTAGGTGTGATCACAATCACACCTTTTATTAGAAAGATCATCACAATTAAAGCTTTTTTTTCTGTTTCAGAGATACCAAGGTCATAGAAATGTATCTGAGGCTCTAGAGGTATAAATGAACCCCATGGTTCAGAAGGCAAGGTAGAGTCAAAATACAGCATATCATGCTGTGTCACTCCACTAGCACTAAACAATCTGTATGTAGATCACTATAGTCTTGTAATTGAAAATATATTTATATGTGTTTTTTTTTTTTTTTTTTTTTTTTTTTCCCAATCATTCTAACATAGAAGCTTCAGTAGATGTAGTTTTATATTAAAAAAAAAAAAAAAAATATCTTTGTTCCAAAAAAAACTGTGGTGTACTGGGTCTGGCTGGGATGGAGTTACCTTTCCCAGTAGCTGCTCATACAGTGCTGTGCTCTGCACTTGTAGCTAGAACAGCATTAGTATCACACCGAAGTTTTGTCTATTGCTGAGTAGTGCTGGCACAGCACCAAGACTCCCTTCAAACCCCTCTAAGATCCAGTGGGCTTGGGGTGGGCAAGAGGTGGGAAGGGGACATGGCCAGGGCAGCTGACCTAAACCAACCAAAAGGATATTCTATACCAGATGGTGTCACACTCAGCAATAAAAGCTGGGGAAGGGGAAGGAGAAGGAGAAGGGGGGGCTCTCATTTTGAAGTCTGTCCTCCCAAACATCCACTGTGCGTATGGAAGCCCTGCTTGGCTGAACATCACTTGTTGATGGGAAGTAGAGAGTAATTTCTTTTCTCTCTCAGTGTGCTTCGCACAACCTTTGCTCTTTTTTTTTTTTCTTTTTTTCCTCCCCTCTTCCTTTTTGCTGTATCTCAACCCTTGTCTCAACCTGTGAGTCTTTTTCCTTTCTAGCATACTTTCTTCTCCCCTTCTTCTAAGGAGGGGGAGTGAGAGTTTTTACCTTGCTCAGCAAGGTAAAAACACAATATATGGTACTCTCAGTAGTTTGATAGGCAAAAAAATCCACAAGATAAAAACTAGTGCTGCAATCTAAATTCAGAGGAAGCACTCCTTCAAATATTTTTTGTAGTTCCATGGATGTATAACTGCTTCAAGGGAAATAAGGATCATTTCCCTTTATATCTTTTTTCTTACATCTCTTATCTAACACTACACGTAAATACAGTTTTATCTAAGTTCCAGGTTAATATTTTTTGTCATGATAAGCAATGTGCAAAGCATTCTGTACTGTTTGTATCAATTCAATTTAATTATCACTTAAATCTTTTTGATTGTAAAAATGAAGAGTTTGTCCAGACATTTTATCCTAGATTTTATCTAGGACAAAGAACAAATATTTGATACAATGGAAAAGAAAGCTAAACAAAGATTACAAACAAGACTGCAGTTAAAATGTTGCTACTAAAATTGAAATGTACTAAATTGATTTGATCTGGAAAAACTTTTGAGAACCAAAGTACAAAGTGATCAGGCTGTGAGTGAAAATGTCACATCCCTATGTGTACACTAAAGATGTTTCTGTACGAAAATTGTTTTTCCCCCCCTTAATTTTTCAAAAAAGTGATCTTCAAGAAAATAAATGAAAAGTTTACCTCCTGAAATGTCTATTCAGTGGTAGCTTCTCAACAGCTTGAAAAAGAGTAATTTGAGCTGAGGGAATAATCACCAGCATCATATTGGGTAGATCATGATGCATATATGATTAAAGACGATGAAAAATAAATAATTCATAAGTTTACTTATGTTGTCACGTATATATTTGAATTATTTTAGATACAAATCCAGTGTATATATATTTAAAGTGTTTATCACATTACCAAAACATATTTATGGATTACCTCCACAGAATAAAAAGTCCCTACTGCTCATTAACCGTGTATTTAGGATGTAGAGTTATTATTACATAGCCTACATAATGAATTCATCTGGATGTTAAGGCCTTAGTTAAAGACATAAAGTCTTTTATTACAAATAATTAACATAGCAGGGAGAACCCAGCTGTCTGAACAATGGTTTTTGGATTACATACTATACAAAACAATTTTTTCTGCATGAACCATCATTTAGATTGCCTCATGTTACACATTTTATAAAATGTACTGCAAACTTTTTTTTTTTCCTACTTCTATTTTTTTCTATTTGAAAGGGATCAGTAAGCAATGAAGATCAAGCTAAGGTAGTCTATTAGGTTTCCAAAGGGCTTCTCACTAAGTCGCTTAAAGCCTTTTAAAAGAATTCTTAAGCCTGAAAGAATGACTTAATTTGTAAAGCCTGATTAATTATTAATAGATAGGAGTGGTGGGTGGGGTCATGAGTTAATGATTAACTACTTCAGTGGAGAAAAGTTGCAAATACAGTTCTGCAGAGATCTGTTGTAGCACCTAGGTTTTCTGGTAAGGTTATGGCTGTCAGAACTGTGCAAGTACTTTTTGACACCAAGCAACAGGGCAATAATGTGACGAAATTCAATTTACACATATATCTGAAGAAATCTGTGCAATCACAAAGGGAAAATGATTTTTAAGTACTGCAGCATGAGGACCCTGTCTTCCATATTTGTAAAGCATCACATAACCCTCACTTCTAGAAAGACAGATGCTTATTTTAATTCCTTAATTCTCAAACTCCAAGCTGGAGGACCATGACTGTGGGAATGATAACCTCCGAACCATCTCTGAACGTGTATGGGATTTGCTACTCCAGCTGGATGCATGGGGCCCAATAGGATTCATCCAAGGGTACTCAGAGAGCTGGCTGATGTCATTATGAGACCTCTCTCAATTATTTTTCTATGGTTTGGGGAATCTGCAGAGGTCCCTGTTGACTGGAAGCTAGCAAATACTGTTTCAATTTTTAAGAAAGTCAAGAAAGAAGAACTTGGTAATTACAAATGTGACTAGACCATAATTAATGTATATATCCTGTACCATTAAAGGTATTACGGTGATCTTCTTGTCTGCTGGATGACTACACACAAACTACTGATGAATGAATCCAGAAAAGAGATAAGCAGTTAGAGTTTATATGTTGAGATAAAATTGGTTAATTTTTATTTTATTTTTTTTGGCATATCATTGGACATTAAAGTTTCCTGAAAATTTTAATCCTTTGATTATAGAATTCCTCTCCCATGCAAGCCAACATTTTTCTCACAAGTAGGCAATATCAATTCAGCTGTAAGAAATTACCCAGAACTTTGTTATCTCATTAACAAATACTTCTGATGAGCACATAAAACAAATCAGCAGCAATTTGTTAAACTTAGACAACAGTTTAAAGTTTGTTAAACTGCACAGACTTCAACTTACTTGCAGAAATTATTAGCAGTATTTCATCTCTAATTGTGCCTCTAAACTAGATTCTGCCAGGAGCCTGCTCCAGTGGGGGCTCTGCTTGGTCTTCAGCCTCTTCCAGGCCACATCCACCTGCTCCACCAGGGGCTCCTTGACGGGCTGCAGCATAAAGATCTGATCATGGGCTGCAGGGGGACAGCCTGCTCCACCAGGGGCCTCTCCACAGGCTGCAGGGGAACTTGTGCTCCATGCCCGGAGCACCTTCTGCCCTCCTTCCTCACTGAACATGGGGTCTGCAAGGCTGTTTCTCTCACGTTTTCTCAAGTCCTGTGCCACCACACATCATTTTTCACTCTTTCTTAGGTATATTTTCACAGAGGTGCAAACACCTTAGCTGGTGAGACCAGCTTTGGCCAGTGGCAGGGCCCTTTCAGAGCCACCTGGAACTGACTCTGATCTAACATGGGGCAGCTCCTCATATCTTCTAACAGAGACCAGCCCTGCAGCTCCCATGCTACCAAAACCTTGCTAAATAAACCTGAAACATGCACACTAAAATAAAATCCTGACTGAAGCTGGACAAAATCTGTAGACAAATGGCCTGCATCTCCCCTGCACTTGATGTAGTTTAGAATTCACTAACAATACACTATCACCTATACTGTATTCAAATTTTGAGGCAATATGGCTTAATTCTTGTTAATTTATAAGATAATAGTTGCCTTCTACCCCTCATAAACACCAAGAGAAAAATCTAGAAGTTCAATTTAAAAGTACAGAAAATGTGTATATATATATATATATACACACATAAAATGACAGTTACCTTTCAGTTACTACAGAGGACATCAGCACTGCTCACATGTCATTCACTGACTCTTCAGACATCACCCATATTAAAAGAAAAATCTTCATCTATAAAGATGCTCAAAACTTTATCTATAAAGGGCCTGTGCACCTGATCTACTTTTGAAGTTGACCTCCAGAGTTCTCCTACAGCCTGATTATTCCACAGTGTAGACAGATTGAATACTCATATATTGAGATTAATGAAAAAAAAAACATTGTGCTTGAGAATTTAAGTCACTGACGGGTTTTGTTTGTTTACTTGTTTTTAAATCAAACAGGAATTATGCAATTATCGCAGACGTGCCTTAGGCAGAACAGGTAAGGTACCTCAAAAATATTCTGTTAATTGAGAAGTGTGAGAAATGTTCAGTAGCCTACCTCAGCAATATTCTGTTAAGTGAGAAGTGTGAGAAACATTCAGTAGCCAATAACTTAGGCTCATCCCTTTTTAGGGTTTCATTAGTTAATTTAACCCCTCATACTTTACAAAGGGGCCCACCAGTGCTCAGAGCCGACCCATGAGCAACACAGTCCATGCCTCTGTGAGAGCACATCCATGAAAACAAACAAACACAAACCTGCTGCTCAACAGCAGCTGAGAGAGCCAGGAGCGAGAAACCTCCCCGCAGACACCAAGGTCAGCACAGAAGGAGGAGGAGGAGGCGCTCCAGGTGCTGGAGCTGAAGTTCCCCTGCGGCCTGTGGACAGGCTCCTGGTGGAGCAGGCTGTCCTCCCCCGCCATCCCCTCCCTTCCTGATACTTGGGCAACTGACCAAACACCACAGCAAATATACCAAAACTTCTAGACTGTTACTTAGATAATGCCTACGTCCTCTTTCCTTGCTCATTCAACCTCAAACAGCTCTGTCAAATACTACATACCACACCTTTAACACCTTCAGTAACCCTTTTTAACACTTCTTTGTATCTTTCTCCAGCCTTTACTTTCACCAAAGGCTCACTCATTGGCCAACGTAATTCCATACCTTTCTCCCTCCAGGATGCTGAAACGACATATCAGTAATACCATATTTAATCCCATTTTCCTTCTTTCCTTCTTCTTCCACTCAGGATATTTCTATTCGAAGTGGCCAGCCTGGCCACACTTAAAACATCAAATCAAAGCCAGTCCCTGCTAGGATTCAGGCCACAACACAAGCAGTCTTCCTTGCCTGCCATTCCTTCATCTCTCTTCCTCTCCTTTCCATCCTGGCCCTGACTCCCCCTGAAGATTTTCCTCCTCTTTCTCCAACCCTCTGCCCCACTACTTGCTGCACTGTCAATACCATTAGTTCCGCTCTCTGCTTTTCCTTCTCATCTCCCCTCCTGACATACAGCTTCAGGACCTCCCGTAGGAGGGCCCCCCAGTGAATGTTCACTACATCCCCCCACCTTCTGGAGCATTTTCTGTGGATCTTGCCATGCTTTAATCACAAAATGAACTTTCAAGAGCCCTTGGGATACCGAGTCCTTGGGATTCATTCCCAAGTACTTTCACATTCTGACCCCAAGTCTCTCGTATGATTTCTCTGTTGCACACTGTTACTATTCCAGCCAGGATCACCAAGTGGGTATTTCTGCCCTGCTGGTATTACCCCTGGTCCAGGAGGATGGGCTCTTTCCCATTTTTGTATAGCAGCTTTCCTCCTAATCTTTCCTATTTCTTTCCCTGCAAACAACATACTTATAGACATAATCCCCCCCCCCAGGTTAGGTTCTAGGAACTGGTCTAATTGTTCAGCTAGGCTGTTACAGTCCTCAATTAAAGACTTCATCTCCTTCTTAAAACTCCTAACGTCTCTTCTGGTAAAGAGGGGGGATAGTTCACCTAAGAGGATACACAATTAGTGTTAATACTGTTAGTATCAGGGAAGGCAAAATTCTCAATATCTCTTCTACCTTGTTCTAATTCTTGCCAGAGCCTAGAGTATGCTCCTTCTTTAAGGACAGTGTTAACTGCAGTCCCTGTCTCCCTTCCTGGAGCAACTGCTGCTGCCACCAGTGCAATATTATAGGGAGCATAACTTGGCTCCTTCTCCAAAAAAAGAAATCTTATTGTTTACATATAAAGTTAAAGCCTGAATTTTCATCAGACCCATATTTTGGCCAAAATACTGCTGTTTCCTTAATTGGTTCTTTTGTCCAGACTGATACACAATACTTAATCTTTTTTTTTTTTTTTTTTCATCATCTCCTCTAATTTTGAGATTATTTTTCTTATCATTCTTCAGGAAGAACTGTCGGCAGGCACTCCCCCAGGGATATCTTCCTGTCCCCTGGAACCCATATTTCCCATTTTTCCTAGCCCTTGTCAGTGTGCTGCTACAGAAATTTCCCTCCTGCAGGGTACCACACACTAACGTTCCGTTTGTGGAAAACGGGGGTGTACTGCCAAACACTTCCCTGTGCAAGGGCTTACCATACACCAAATTTCCCGAGACTCATCCCTTTTCTCCCTTATCTCACGCTTCGTCCGTCTCCAGCCGCGCCCCTCGCGGAGCTGCGGAACCGCGATCAGGACTCCACACCCGCTTCGGACAAAAGCACGTCTCAATCACACATCACACAGAGTCCCCCGAGGCAATACTTAATATTTCTTACCTTGGTCTGTGCACAGAGTTACTGGATCAATTCTTAAAACCCGGAGTGCCTACCTTCTTCCCTTCCCCACTACTTCACGGATCCTGCCTCAGTCTCGGGGCATACCTTCCTGCTACTGCGGCGGTGGGGCTCCTCGGTAGGTAGGATCCCAGATGAGACCCCAAATTGTGAGAAACACTCCGTTGCCAATAATTAAGGCACAGGCGAGGATCTCAGTGAAGTAGTAATTTATTCGCGATTGCAATAGCGGGCGCCCCACAAGCAGGAGAGCGCAGCTACTAGTTCAGTAACACAGTTTATACAATTTTTTTTTTTTTTTTTTTTCCTCGAGGACCGGGACCCTCCCCCTGTTTCCTCATTGACTGGGTAATCCAGGGTCACAATCTAACCGGTGCTTCACAGACAATACATGGCTTTCAGTTGCCGGCCTGTTATAAAACACATTTCTTTTGACTTTTATACTCTTTGAGGTGGTAATGTTTCTTACACGGTGATTTCCGCCTAATTGCTCTAAGGATTCTGATTGTCTGCATTTTACAAGGTAGTCTGCCAAGCTTTCTTATCACTGCAAACATGTCTCAATGCTACATTCCTTTCCACTAAACAAAGTAACTTTCCAAAAACAACATTTCTGTTCCCACAGAAGGCATGTGATGAAATCCTGATACTAATAGCAATTATATTGGAAATGGCATTTCATTACTGCACGCTATCAAAACGCTAGAAAAAAAAACATAGATTTCGGCTGGTTTACTCAAAATTAAAATGTACATTAGATGGAAGAAAGAACAGAGATGTGTTACTACAGGTATAACTATTTTCACTTGTATTGAGCAGGATTTTTAGCAACTGCTGACTCTACCAACAACTAGGTTACAGAGTTTTGAGTTCTCAGAAAATTCTTCATGCAGGCATAAATATTTAATTGTGCAGTCAGTCTATATTACATAGTCAACAACAAATAATTAGTTACATCATGCTCTTTATAATAAAATTAATCTAATCAATTCCATTTTTCCTCATGTCACTGTTTCTCCTCAGTTGATTTTGAAATTGCTGCTATGAATTATTAACTAACTCTGAACAGGCAATAGCATTATAGATCCTGACTTAGCTGAGTGCCAATAGTGCGACAGTATAAGCAACAAATTTCTGTGAATCAGTTTGTAAGTGTTAGAAAACAGTACTGTGGCCATAAACAGACAGCAGACAGGAAGAAAATATACAGAATCTTAGTGTATAAAAATAGCATTTTCAACAGTGGGAAGGCAGAAGGTATTTTGGAGAGTCAGAAAGAGAGGCAGGGCAGTAAGGAGAAGTGGAGGAACCTTTCAGCTCCTAAAGGAGTAAGCATGTATATCTCTTAAAGGGAAACATAGCGCTGAAAGAAAATGGGAAGACAGCAGAAGGAAACAGTATATACAGCTAGGAAAGCAATAACTGAGAGGCTACAGGGTGCTTTTGTAACCTTTGGGAACACAGACACGTGCCAAATGTAACTGCACAACTGTGTATTGCTCTGCATGAGAAGTAAACTTTGCTTTTGTAGAAAGCAACAAATATGGTGTCTATCTACCTAGCTGTGTGTGTGTGACAGCACATGAACCTAATACAACTAGAGTTGTCTGATTTTATTACACTCATGTAGTAGGTCTGTATTGAAGAGTGTATTATTTAAATAATAGATGCAGGCAGCTGCAATCTCAATTACCACAAACATTTATTACTGTTTTTATATTGTTTTTAATGACTATACATGTGAATTAGAGGTCACCTTAAGCCTTACTTTAGCAAACCTTGCTATTAGCAACTGACATTCTCTACCCATTGAGAAGGAAGAGTGAGTCAAAGTTTTCTTACTTTTGCAGTACATTATTTTCCCCCGAGCAGAGAGAAGAAAGATGTAATCATTTTGTCCACTAATAATTTATATCTCCTGTTCTTCTGAAACATCAATGTTACTTTTCTTTGTCATCTGAAGGGAAGGGAGGTCTTGCAGAGGTCTTGCAGACGGACTGGAGCAGTGGAGCACCGGGTGATTATCAACCTGCAGTTCAACAAGGGAAAATGCTGGGTGCTGCCCTGGGACGGAGCAATGCTGGGCACAGGCACAGACTGGGAGGACAGTGGCTGGGGAGCAGCCCTGCGGAAAGCGGCCTGGGGGTGCTGGTGGCAGCAGGCTCAGTGCGAGCCTGCAGCGTGCCCTGGCAGCCTGGAGGGCAAACCCCACTGAGGGGTGTGTTAAACACAGCACAGCCAGATGGTCCAAATACTGTATGCAGTGCAGGGCTCGAAAACGTAAAAAGGGTGTTGAGGCCCTTCAGAGCATCCAGAGGTGGGCAACAAAGCTGGCAAAAGGCTGGAGGGCATGGTGTGTGAGGAGAGGCTGAGGACACTAGGCTCATCTAGTCTGGAGAAAAGGAGGCCAAGAGGTGACTTTGCTTCTCTCTGCAATTTCCTGAGGAGGGGAGGCAGTGAGGGAGGTGCTGGTCTTTGCTTCTTGGTGAGTGATGGGAGGACACAGGAGAGCAGCACACAGATGCACCAGGGGAGATTCAGATGGGGCATGAGGAAACATTTCTGTATCTCAAGGGTGGTCAGACACTGGAACAGGCTTCCTAGATGGGTGGTTGGTACCCCAAGCCTGCCAGTGTTCAAAGGACATTTGGATAATTCCCTCATTAACATGCTTTAACTTTTGGGTAGCCCTGAAGCAGTCAGAGAGTTGGGCCTGATGGTCTTTGAAGGTCCCTTCTGAATGAATTTGTCCCTTCCCTTTTCCTCCCTTTTCCTTCTCCACATTTTAGTGTGTTGCTCCCTATCTTTCTTAACCAAAAGTCATTCTCCAACGAGCACAATTTCAGAAAAGCAACAATATAATTATGATAAAACTTGTTTATATATATATATTTATTTTTAAGAGGTCTCTAATTATTAAATCACGACTGTTAATGCTCTAATCAGGAAAAAAATAATGTAATGAACAGAATAGGTTTTATAAATAGGTACACTAAGAGAAAATAATTGATACAATAAGCCAGGTGCCTAGACTAGCATACTTCATTCCACTTTTGCACCTTAAACAAAATCTAAGGTGCCAAGTGTTTATTTGAATAAGAAATATCTTTTTTGAAAGAGAAGCTGACATTCTTGTTTACTCATTCCAGTTCTAATGTATGCCCAACTTGCTTTTCCCACAAATTTCTTCTTTATAAAGTACAAGTGCAAATATATGTAAATCATATTTCAGATATATTTTGTTCAGTTATCAAGTTTTCATCTATTTTCATGATTTGTACAATGTGCTCACATAAAAGGCAAAGAAAACTTTTCATGTTAATGATTCTTCCAACAACCAACTATTTCTAAAATGATCTGAGCTCTAAGGAATAAAATCCCTTTATTCTAATTTTCTTTTTAAATTTTAAACCCACAATTTGATTTAATGGGAGATAAATGTTATTTTCTGAACTTATAGAATCTCTCCTTTAACTATGTTTTTGGCTATTCTATGATTCCATTTTAGCCATTGATGCTGTCAAAGTGAATATATATCACTTACGTTCACACGTATGCTCAAATGAAGAAATTGCATATACATGCATGTAAAACTGATACTGTATTCTGGTGTCACTCAGAAGATCAGTATGAACTTAGGGGCTCTTCAAAACTGATAAAATGACACAATTTGTTGACTGACTGAAACACCCGAAAAACTGAAGAATTTCTGTTCAACAAAGAGATGTTTTCTGATTTACCTCTGTTAAATAAAATGTGAGAAGTGAGTGCTCAGTGCAGTACAGTTTGAACACCCATTTCTGAGGTGTCATATACAGAAGCTGTCAGACCTTTTGCCTTCATTTGGTCTTAAGTTCTCATTATAACTCTCATGTTTTTGTTTTTTGTTTGTTTGTTTGTTTGTTTGTTTTCCAATTTCAAGGGAACTTATCTAAGATTTAAAGTAATTTTAAGACTATTTAGATTTTCTACAGTATGTCTAGGCTGTTCACTATCTACCACTGGGCTACTGATATTTTTTCATAGGTATTTCCAACCTACTGTTTACCCATTTAATAGCACTAACAACAAAATGCCTTTACTCAGAAATACTTTTTTTTTTTTGATGTACACAAAACAATACTAACTTAGTATGCTATAAGACAACACCAGAATAATTTAGTTTCCATGCTTACAAGTTAAACCTAGAAACATGTTTTTTCTCCCATAATCTATAACAAATGTAGCTAAGTTCATTTCAATATACTTTAAAACCCAAACTACAAAACCCCCTCTTACAAAAAGGTCTTGAAACAATATTTTCTATTCCAACAGCACATTTTCTATTTTATGGAAGGGAGAGTAAATAAATAAAAGCATCAATATTGTTACTAGCTTTACTACATATCACAGAAGTAAACTGTTGAATTCACCTCCTTATTTCTAGGTTGAACATAATGCTGGCACCATCTAAGGGTTCCTAGAATCCACTACATATGCCACAGCTCTGCTTTTGAAAAGTACTGAATGTGTAACTTGTATACATCAGTTTCTCATCAAGTATTGACTTCCTTGAATTCCTGACAACACTTAGAAAACACAATAGCCAGTCTCTTGTTCTCTTTCTATGAGTTAGTATTTAAGATTACCGCAAATAATAATCCCAACTCTTAACTTTTCAATGACTGTGACCACCCCAAAGCAAACCCAGCCATTTCAGAAGTTGGTGAGCTGCTTCAGAAATGCTGCAAGTGTAGAGATAAGGACCTGGAGAAGTACACAGAACTGAGCCATGAAAATATCCCTTCTGAATTAAGGTTACATCATAAAAAATTAGATCAGTAAAGATATACAGATAACCATCAAGAAGAATAGAGAACATTGCCTTAGGTTACATTAACATATACAGAGCAGATTTATAACACTCATATTAGTGAATTTTGAGATTGTAATATAAATAAGCTCTCTCTATATTTAGCTTCTAAAAGTGCTTTGTTCCTTTTATTCCTGCTGCAGAATAACATGTCAAAAATATTTTTGCACAGCTCACCTTACTGAGCTTCAACAGAATACCTTTACAGCAGAAGTGGTCAAAATATCATTTAACTTTCAGCAAAATAATGCCACTCACCTTTCTTAGAAGAAAATTGAAGACTCTTTGTTGTGCCTCTTATGTCACCTGAACAACCTTGCACCTCAGCTCCAGAGAGGTTCTCTCAGGAGCACAGCTTATTTCTCTGTTCTGCAAGGAAAGCTGATAGTTTGCAACATCTCAAGTAGTAAGGCAAAGTATGAAAAGGAGTATTTGAAAATTATTCTGCACTTTAATCACAGAATGGCTGCCCAGGATCATGTCCAAGATGCTTTTGTAGACCTTAAAGACAGGAGACTCTACAATCTCTCTGGGCAGCCTGCTCTGGGTGTCCCTGCTTGAGCAGGACGAGTGGACAAGATGACCTCCAGAGGCCCCTTCAAATTTCAGCCATGTGCTCCATTACGCACACAGCACAGAATTGTTTCCTGATGTTCATAGAGAATCTCCCATGTTCCAGTTTGTGCCCATTACCTCTTGCCCTGGCACTGGGCACCACTGGAAAGAGCCTGGCTCCATCCCCTCTGCACCCTCTCTTCAGGTATTTACATACATTGATAGATCCCCCTGAGCCTTCTTTTTTCCCAAGCTGAACAGTCCTGGCTCTCTCAGCCTTTCTTCACAGGAGAGATGCTCCAGTGCCTTCATCATCTTTGTAGCCCTTTGTTGGACTCTTTCCGGTACATCTGGATCCCTTTTGTGCTGTGGGACCCAAATCTGGACACAGTACACCCAGTGCAGACTCACCAATGCTGAGTAGAGCACAACAGTAATTAACAGCAGCAGAGGAGCAATGAAGTCTTATGTGCTGGGAGCTGACTGAAGTTGAGTTGCACCTGTAGACCTGGTGCAGCTGAGAAAGAATAACATGCAGGAAGATAGTGTACTATGAAAAGTCTTATGCCATATGGCCTAGTGCTTTGTTCTTAATCTTGTATCTGCAAAGCCATTTAGAAAATCTCTTGAAAACTCACATGTAGCATAATTTGATCATCTCCATCCACCTGCTGGCAGTACCTTGCCTGAAGCAGCAAAACATCTTAGGGCACAGGCACATTTTTGGCTTATGTTTATCTTGGTTTCCACCACAATCCCCAAGTTCTGTTCTGCAAAAGTGCTTCCCAGCTGGGTAGCTCCTGGCATATATTGGTGCCTGAGGCTTTCCCTCCCCAGATATAGGTCTTTGTACTTGTCTTTTTTGGACTTCATGAAGTTCCTGTCAGTCCATTTCTGCAGCATGTCCAGGTCACTCTGGACAGCAGCATGGCTTTGTATTATATCAACCACTTCTCCCAGTTTTATGTCATATGTAAACTTGCTGAGGAGGCTAAGGGGGCACTCTTCCCCATCATCCAGATGATAATGAACATGTGAAACAGGCCTGGACCCAGCATTGACCCATGAGGTATGTCACTCAATAATGGCCTCCTACTAAACATCATGTCACTGATCACTGCCCTCTGGGCATGGCCATTCAGCTCGTTTATAATCCACCTCATTGTCTGCCCATCCAGCCCATGTTTCAACAGTGTCTCTAGGAGTATCTTATGAGGGACAGTGTCAAAGGACTTACTGAAGAGCAGGTAAACAATATCCACTGCTCTCCTCTCATCCATCACGCTGATCATCATAGAAACTTATTGGGTTGGTCAGGCATGACTTCCCCTTGGTGAATCTATGCTAACTATTCCTGATGATTTTCTTCTTTGTGTCCCTGGATTGACATGAGGCTAACTGGCCTGCAGTTCCCTGGATCTTACTTGTTGCCCTTATTGAAGAAAGGAGTGGCATCTGCTTTCCTCCATTCTCCAGACACTTCTCCCAGTTGACATGTTTGATCAAGTGTGACCTTGCAATGACATCTGCCAACTTCCTCAGCACTCATGGATGCATCCCAGCAGGGCCCTTGAACATATGTCCAGTTTGCTTCAGTATTTCCTGACCTGATCGTCTTCCACCAAGGGTAAGTCCCTTCTAACCTCAACCATTCTGTGATTCTGCGATCTCTCCATAAAGCCAGAGAGGCTCTCTAAGTCACAAGAACACTACATCCAGAGAAGGAAATGATCACGATCATGTAGCAAAGACCATGTAAAAAGGAGATCAAGAAACAGAGACAGTGATCATTTTTATAAAAGAGACAATGAGGAAAGTAGATACTGGAAGAGTTCTGATTTATATAATCAAAAGAAGGTTGGAGATGGCTATGAATCCTCCTTCAGGAAGAGCATTCAGTCTAATGCTCATGATTCATGGCAATCTCCTGATACAGAGTACAGGATAAAATCCTTTATTGAAAGGACAGATCTGCACAGTGGAGGAGGCCCTACAGGAGCTGCTACTGCTTTCATGAAAGATATAGCTCAAGGAGTCAATCAAGCAACAGGTCAAAAACCCCTCCTGGGGGCCTGGCAGAATGAAATGTGAGAAGGCTGCTGGAAAAAGGAAGTACAAAACTTGCCCCATGGAGAATGAAGTTGAAGAGAGCACAAGCCTAGGGAGAGCAACTGACCCCAAGAAAAGGTCATCAAAATTTGGTGACTGCTATGCAAGTGAAGATAGTTTTTCAGACAATCCACAAGTAGAGAGACAAGGTATGTGAAAAAGAAAAACATGATGAGAAGTCCAAGTGGGGAGAGAGTCTGTGATGGAAAAGTGAAAGTCACAATGAGGTCTCCTAAAAAGAAGAGCAAACATCACGGGAAGCATCATGTGACTCAGCACATTCTTATCCAGTGATGACTACCACACTGACGGTGGCAAGGAGCCAGAAAGAACTGAATGTGACAGTGTTACTTAGACAGTCACAACTCAAATAAATGAGAGGGAACTAGAGTCTCCATCCTCTTTTTGGGAATGACAGGGTATAAAGACATTTACAGAGTCAGCAAAGAAACTGGAGGAGCAACCAAAAATCATTTTATCCTTACCAGAAGAATAGATCTAGATGGTGACACTGGAAATGCTGCTGTAAAACTTCGAATAACAGCAGCTGATCAGAGCCCTGTCATAGCACATGCCAGCAGTCATACAGATACTGTGACTAGCCTTGGTCAAGGAGCACAAGCAGCACCCAGTGGTAGGATTGCTGTCCAAAGAGCTCTGGCAGTTTTTCACCCATAAGCAAACTCTCACAAGCTGCTGAAAAAAGATCTTTGGTGTGCCTTACTCTTTTGCTGGGCAAAAAAGTAAACCCTGAGGCAGTGGTCAGCACAAAGGGGCCAGAAAAGAGGAGCCTGGGGGTGTTTGGCACCTGCTGTGCAGTCCATAAAGGCTCTTTTAATGGATGTGGTAAAAATATACCAAATCCTGCAAATTGTTGAACACATGGTTAATGAAATGCACAGACGTGGATAAACACATCTTTTAATTAAAGTTCAAAATCTGTTCCCCAAATGAGTTGAAGAAACACATGTGGGAAGTTGGAATCAGACCTTAAGGAGTGAAAAGATTCTTGCTGGTTGAAATGGGATCTGTAGGAAGCCTACCTGCTACAAAGTGGCATTATCCATGTGTTCCATGATAAGAAAAGTGCATTACAGAGGAAAGAACTTGTCTCTGGCCAAGACTTCTTTAAATTCATCTACACCTGCAACAACAGAGATGTGCAATGGCGTATGAGAGAAACGAAATCAGGGAAAAGTGAATTGCTTAAGGCAGCATGCTTGCATTAAGAATGCTCTCTGTAAATCTGCCAGAATTCAAGCAGTGTGTAAGAAATCACAGAAATATACTTCAGACTTTTCAGAAAAGCTTTTTACTCAGAAAGCAACAACAAAAAAATTTATGACAGTTAATAATATATTGTATAATGGTCATTTACAATGCATGAATGCAACTAAGAGCCCTAGATGTTTCAGCTAAGACCCCTAATGTTTCAGCACTTGCAGGGCAAGCAGGGGATCAGGCCCAGTCAGCATGGGTTTATGAAAGGCAGGTCCTGCTTGACGAACCTGATCTCCTTCTATGACAGTGACACGCTGGGTCGATGAGGGAAAGGCTGTAGATGTGGTCTACCTTGACTTCAGCAAGGCTTTTGACGCCGTCTCCCACAGCATTCTCCTCAAGAAACTGGCTGCTCTTGACTTGGACTGGCGCACGCTTCATTGGGTTAGAAACTGGCGGGATAGCCAGGCCCAAAGAGTCGTGGTAAATGGAGTCAAGTCCAGTTGGAGGCCAGTCACTAGCGGCATTCCCCAGGGCTCGGTGCTGGGGCCGGTCCTCTTTAACATCTTCATCAATGATCTGGATGAGGGCATTGAGTGCACCCTCAGTGAGTTTGCAGATGACACCAAGTTAGGTGCGTGTGTCGATCTGCTCGAGGGTAGGAAGGCTCTGCAGGAGGATCTGGGTAGGCTGCACCGATGGGCTGAGGTCAACTGCATGAAGTTCAACAAGGCCAAGTGCCGGGTCCTGCACCTGGGGCACAATAACCCCAAGCAGAGCTACAGGCTGGGAGAGGAATGGTTGGAGAGCTGCCTGGCAGAGAAGGACCTGGGAGTGATGGTGGACAGTCGGCTGAATATGAGCCAGCAGTGTGCTCAGGTGGCCAAGTAGGCCAACGGCATCCTGGCTTGTATCAGAAACAGTGTGACCAGCAGGGCTAGGGAGGTGATCGTCCCCCTGTACTTGGCTCTGGTGAGGCCACACCTCGTGTACTGTGTTCAGTTTTGGGCCCCTCGCTACAAGAAGGACATCGAGGTGCTTGAGCGGGTCCAGAGAAGGGCGACGAAGCTGGTGAGGGGCCTGGAGAACAAGTCCTACGAGGAGCGGCTGAGGGAGCTGGGCTTGTTCAGCCTGGAGAAGAGGAGGCTCAGGGGCGACCTTATTGCTCTTTACAGATACCTTAAAGGAGGCTGTAGTGAGGTGGGGGTTGGCCTGTTCTCCCACGTGCCTGGTGACAGGACGAGGGGGAATGGGCTTAAGTTGCACCAGGGGAGTTTTAGGTTAGATGTTAGGAAGAACTTCTTTACCAAAAGGGTTGTTAGACACTGGAACAGGCTGCCCAGGGAAGTGGTGGAGTCACCATCCCTGGAAGCCTTTAAAAGACGTTTAGATGTAGAGCTTAGGGATATGGTTTAGTGGGGACTGTTAGTGTTAGGTCAGAGGTTGGACTCGATGATCTTGAGGTCTCTTCCAACCGAGAAATTCTGTGATTCTGATTATTTTGCAAATTTTTAGTTAAATTTATTTGGTCCAGAGTGGTCTGTCAGTTGACAGTTCCAATGGAAGTCAGGGCTGCTTTGTCCTGATAAACTTATGCTAACTCCTAAGCAGCTGAATGTGGTTTGCTCGTAGATGTTATCAGACTGATATAGTTGAAAAAAAAATTATGCAAGCTTCTGGGTGTTTAGACCTGCAAATCTGAAGAAGGGCTTGAGTGCCTTAAAGTTTTGTCATTTCTTTTTATCATACCAAAAATTTAATAATACTTATTATCTGTTAAAGCAACCCATGTGCAGTCATTGTCCTTAGGACCATCATGTTGATGACAAAATATCCTCCTGTCAAAAATGCAAGTCAATAACAAAATTTAATAATGATGCAATGGGTTACTTTATTAAGAGATCAGCTGATAGTTTATACATCTTAAATATTTACTTGGAAGCTTAACATCAAGAAAAGTGTGTACTAATGAAGAACAGAACTGTAACTCTAACTCTGTTGGGTGATTTATAAACTGAAATTCAAAAGGCTGTTTTCTACAGCATTTATTTATTTATTTATTTTTAATCACTACATTCAAGAAGCTTAAAACTTTTACTTCTTCCTTTCTTCTCTGGTAATTTACTGCTCTTCCACATAATACCCAGGGCCTGCTTATCACTTTTTTGGTCCTAATGTTGAATGCTCTTTTTGAAGAGGGATGCACACTAGCTGCACAGGTTCAGCACAAGAAAAACCCAGCATCCAACTTGCCAGCAAAAACAATCATGAAAGACAGGTGAGCTCCTCTTGCACCATCTGAAAGCTCACATGTACATACAGACTTGCAGACAAACTGATGCATGCATACAGTGGCAGCAGTCTGCTTTTTCTTGGCAGGACTGGAAGAGATTTTGCTGTGAGGGGCAGCAGCAATGCTGTGTGACTCATGCCTACAGCACTTGGTGACAGCGTCAAGGCTGCACTGGGGGTCAAGGCATGGTTGTTGGGACCTGCTGTGTTCACATGCGCAGCCCAAATGCTATAAATCCTTTGGAAATGAAGTTTTACATAATCATGATCCACTCCTTGGGAGCTGCATTTTCATAGGCACAGCACAGCAATGCACTGTGCTTCCTTGAAGAATAGCAGTGATTTCCTATTCCCTCGTATTCCACATATAACATTACAACCTTCCAAATAAGCAAATCAGAGTCAAACTGGCATTAGGTCATTACCTCAATGCTTGCCAGGAATATACTGGATCTTTTTAAGCACACAAGAGAGCTGCTCTGTAGAGGACAAAAAGGCAATGTTACAACTTTTTCATGCAACATGTATGCCAATATTTATTGTGCATGTTTCAACAGTTTGGGCCATCTGATTTTTGGCATGGTGCTAGTGTTTTTTTTGGGACAAGAAGTGGAAAAGAGCTGTGAAAGTTATGAATTACAGAAAGGAATATTGTGATCAGTCTTGTCTCAGTGAAGCCCTACCTTGTGGGCTACAGCAAAAAATGTAAAACATACGTTTCCCAAAAGCTGTTTTTGATTATTCACACTCTTACAAGTAAACAACAATTTTACATAAAAGAATGAACTTTTCCAGCGAGAAGAAATGTCAGAAGAAAAAGATGTATTTTAATATTTCTGTACTTCCTCCTGTCACCCCTTTCCATGGATACAAGTTTACAAATAAAAGCCTAAAACAGAAGCAGTCACATGCACTTTTTCCAGATGATAGATAAAAACATGCTCTTTGACCACTGTTGTCCACGGAGAATGCAAGAGCAAAAGAGAAAAAGGAAACAAACCATTCAGTCTATGCTGCTGTCCTTCACAGGACAGCCCATTTTCTAGCAGATCACCTCCTGTATCAAGTGCTCTCAGATCTGCATATTAAATTAAGCCATTTTCAAATGCTATGTTCCTATGCCAATCTGAAAATAATGGTGACCACAGAGATGGTTGCGAGTTGAACTCCCTTCCTTCAGGAGCATCAGGTCCAATCAGAGGGCTGGGGAGGGTGGAAGCTGGGGTGTTGGCAGCCCCCTTGCTGGAGATTTCCATCCGTCACTGCAGACCTGCTGCAGACCCAGGGAAATCCAGCCAAGGATCGGCTGCATGCAGTATGTGTCACTTCCTGACATGCACCCACCCCAGCAAAAACACCTGTGTGGTCTATGCCTGCTTACATCTGGTCCAGAGATTAAAATCTCTGCAGAGAGAAATGTTTTGCTTCAAAGCTGGGTTTGAGTACAGACAAGTCCATCAGCCCCCTCCAAAGGATGCCACTGAGCAGGACTTCAAGCAGCATGTCCTTTCAAAAATCTGTTGCAGCCTTCCTTGCTTTCTGATTCCTTTTGCTTAGCAGTTTCTACGTATACCGTATAGTACCAGAAATTCCATGCACTTGAGTAATTGTTTTAATAGTACTCAAAGGTCATGGGAGGCTGCTGCGGACTGCCTGTGATACATTCAAGCACAAATGTTTTTCCTCTGTGAGCTCCGCTGTTTCCATGCTTTAATTTCACCACCTCAACCACCCAGCCTTCAGGAAATATGCAGCGAGCATTGCAGCCTTATGACCCCACAATAAATCATCACACATGCAGACACCATTCTGTGTCTGTATAGTTCAGACAATGCTTCTGAATTTTATTATTTTTAATCCCTAAAGGTTTTTTTTTTTTTTTTTTTTTTTTTTTTTTTTTGTTTGTTTGTTTTTATTCTCTTGTGGCTATAGTTTTTCTATTCAAAGATATGCAAATCATCATCCTCATTAGCAACACAAACAGCTTTCAGGCTGTTTCGGTTACTGTTCTTTTTATGAAGAAAACCAAGATATCTGAAAAAAAGCTTTGACCGTAAGATTCACTTCTTGCTTCAGTTTTAAGGTCTGACCTCCCAGTGTTTGGTCAGTGTAAGACACCCCCAAACATGACTGGCAGCTTCCTTACCAGGTGAGCAGAGGGGCAGGCACTGAGCTCTGCTCTCTGGGGACAGTGACAGGACCCGAGGGAACGGCATGGAGCTGGGACAGGGGAGGGTCAGGCTGGGGGTTAGGGAAAGGGTCTGCACCCAGAGGGAGGTCGGGCACTGGGACAGGCTCCCCAGGGCAGTGGTCATGGCACACAGCTGCCGGAGTGGTAGGACAACGCTCTCAGCCACAATCTGATTTTTTTTCTTTTTTGGTGGTTCTCTGGGACCCAGGAGTTTGACTTGATGATCCTGCTGAGTCCCTTGCAACTCAGATATCCGATGCTTCTATGAACAGATCACTATTCAAAGCTTTTCAAATCGTAATGCTCCCCCTTCCCACATGCAAACAAAACAACCAGGCCATATTCATATATTAATTTTTATTTACCCATACAGTATTCACAGGGTCTGCTTCTTGTCTTATTCAAACTATTTTTTTTTCCAAACTAAAACAAGAACTGACATTCCTGAACATGAAAATAAGTTGCGTAAACACAAACATCCAGGAAAAAAAACTACTAAAAGCCCTGGGTTTCAGCTAAAAACACAGTTGTATCCCCTTTAATGCATGGTGATTTACTTGAGTATCACACCATTAATCAAACTATGCTTTCCATATATAAAAAGACATAGCTTTAACAAAAAGTCACAAAGCATTTATTCACCCACTGCATGTTAGCGTGTTTATTATATCCTATTCAGTCACATTTTAAAAACTATGTACAGCTATGTTTAAACGTGTACTTGTGCCATGTTTTTAATAACACAAAAATAAAGGCATTTTTAAGCTATTGCTGCATATTATGCAGCAAGATATCAGAGGATTGGTTTGTATACCTAACTTCAATGCAAAAGTCAAGTTCACTAAGCCTCTGCAGTGGGAATAATTCTGAGCCAAACAGTCCCATGTCACACATTCCAACGGTATGAAAGAATAGAGACATGTACACGATGGCCATCCAGTATCTGCTTTATCCCATTGTTACCAATTTTGAGAGCACACAGAACAACTCAGTTGGAAAAAAAAAACACGTTTCAATCTTTAAAGCAAACGCACTTGTTCTGATTAAAGCTAAACAAGTGACATTTAAAATTCAGAAGAGTAGAGTGGGTACTTTCAAAATTAAAATCGTGTTTTCTTCTGACACTTGCACCCAAAGTGCACAACTTACTTCATTATTGTGTGCAAAGCAGTACAGAAACTAAGTATCAGCTGCTGAAACACAAAAATGAAGCATATAGGTATAATCAACAATATTGTACCTATTTCAGGCAGAGACTTGTTTTGTAAGAAGAAAGAACTAGCTTTTTGCTTTCTGACCTTTGTGAATCTAACTGTTTCTGGGAAGCGTGCATCACAAAATGGGAATGCAGTGTTTAAAGTTTGGTACAAGATAGAAAGACATTACACACAATCCTGAATTTTACATTAAGCTTTTTAATACCTCTGTGAGCTTTTTACTTGTTTTTGAGCCACTGTTCATTTTTTAATTCACTTTCTGAAGAAGTTTATTTCAGAATAGAGACTAGGAGCATGCTTGCTCATTTTTTTTGCAAACATCAAAACATTTTATAATGAAGTCATCTTTCATCAGTTCTTCAGAATACTCAGTGGTCAGCCGTACATGTGACTTCAACTTTTTGCTAGAGATAACACAGGCTACTAATGAGGATTTAGAGTTCTTGCTCTGCTTGCTTAAGCATATTTTGAATTAGTCAGTAATACGATGACAATTTTTATTTTTTTTTTTTTTTACTTTTGTTTAATTTGTGCACTTAAGAATTGGTCAGTTTACTTATTCCTCCAGAGCCACCTGAAGGAGTTGACCAGCTCAATTTAAGCTACTTGTACATACATACATTTACTATCTTCCACATCCAAATAAAACAAGACATTACAGTACATAAGCTGCTAAATACATGAGCAGTGGAAACAATTTAACTATTAACTACCAAAAAGATAACCTCAAATATTTAATTAATTTCCTCACCACTAGCAAAAAAGAGTGGCAATTAGATGCACAAGGCCATAATGTATTAGTGCACCACACACAGGGAAATAAAATTTACAGCACACGTGCAATGCAGTATCAATATTAAAATTGGCCTCTTAACAGGAAATCAATTTAGTAAAAAGCCTTGTATGTGCCTCAAATGTAATATAACCTTGTCCAGTGCTGGTACTGCGCTGCCTAAAAAAACAAGCTACCTCTGGTCTTAAATCCAAAAAGCAGCAGCAACATAAATAAGTACAGAGACTGTACGGCTTTACTGACAAAGTTAGAGGACTCCCTATTTTATTGCATGTTTTTAACATAAACTTGGAGATTTGGATTTTTGAAGACAGAAAATGTATTTCCTGAGTTGTCTCAGTTTATAATCTGTTCAGTAAAACAAACATTGTATAAGAAGCTCATTTTATTTCACTATAGAAGAATGTGTGCTTAAGCAAATGCATTCAACTATAAAATTTAGCAAGTTTTGAAGGAGGAGACTTCCCAGGCTGATGGAAAATGAGCCAGGATAAACTGTCAAGCTTGCAACCGATTTACAAATAAGGAAATGATATTTTTTTTTAAACAGCAAATCAAAACAGCACACTACAGTTCATCACATTTGCTTGTTTATAAGCAAATACATTCAGCCTGGAAATTATAGTCAAATCACATTTTCATATGCATTGCTTTTGCACATCTGACACTTGATTGTTTGGTTCTTTTAAACTCTTATATCGCAAGTAGGTAATCTTACTGGTAGAAAAAAAAGAACATCAAACTCAGTGTGAATTAATATCTATAGAAGAGGCTAGTCAATGCAAGATGTTTAATACAGAAATCAGAAAGTATTTAAGTTCCAAAGTGTTTTCCTTTTTTTTTTTTATTTTTTTTTTTAATTTCAAATCATGTGTCCCTTCCATAACTTTTTGGATCTTTTGTGATTTAAATGGATGAGTGGTAGACAGATTTGAATGTTACACATACTTAGATCATTTGTACCTAACAATTAATTGGAGAACAGTAACTCTACAGATGAATAGCACACAATGACCTGAAGCATTATCACTGCCAGTTATGATCCAACACGGGTTGTTGTGGTTCTTTTGTCTGAGAAGAAGCTTTTGAGGAGAAATACCTGCCCAATACTAACAACAAGAAGAATGATTGCTTCCCCTATTGACCAGTAGGCTACTCTTGTATTTAAATCCTCTGCTCTGCTGCGGCCTTGAGCTTCTCTCAATCGAAAGTGCGTCTGATAATCAATGACAGACTTCAAAGCTTCATGAATCGAAACACAGGCAGACTCCATCTAGAAAAGCAAACAAATACATATTTCTGAATTAAGAACGTTTCTAATATTTTTTTCTGTTTTGTGCTTTAGTACTTAAAATTAGGATTTGTGCAACCTTACAGACGAATGATTGGCTCACTTCATTGTTAGGCTGAAATACCATAAAAACAGTAACATTTAAATTTACATTGATCCATTTCTACAAACAGGAATGTAACAGACTCTTAAATACAGAAGCATGTAAAACTAGATCTAACAAAAACAATGCATTCTTAGACCCACGAAACAAATATTCAATTCATGTGAGTTTAAAAGTGAACATTAGAAGAACTATTGTAGCCTCAATTTCTTTTATCATTAAGAAACATCAGTATTTAATACATACTGTGTTTCCCAAGATGTTCGTCACTGTACAGTTCTCACTTAAGTTCTACAACATCTCACAATCTACATTACCAAACTCAGTATGTTCTCTTGGCAAGAGTTCCTTCTGGTACTCATGTATGCAAAAAGTAATCAGAGAAAGGACACAATTCTGTCATATTTTAGTGTTGCTGAATTGTCCATAACATAGTAGCAATTTCTTCAGAAAGAGTTGCCCAACTGTTGCCAGTTTTCCACGCCCTAGATCATTTTTCACATAAACGTCTTCCATTTCAACTTATCTTCTGTAAGTCAGTACTCCTCACTGTGCTTAGATCATCAAGAAATTAATCAATGGATCTTCAAAATATTTAGGTTCTGATCAGTTAGTCTGTTTTTATGTCTTAAAAACAGTATTTCCTGAAGATCAAACAGCACAACCTATATTGAAAGGAACCATTTAACACCCAAGTAAGGCCACTTGCAGTTATTTACATCTGTAGTAACTTGCAGTCACTTACAGCTGTTACTTGCATCTTTTCAAGTAGATTATGTTTCAAGATGAGTGTCTGAACAAGTCTAAGATATTCTTCTCAACAAAATTCAGAAAGAGGTTTCCCAAATTAAGGTCTGCCACTGATCTCACTGATAAGTTGTAGAACACTCCAGATCTGAATAAGGGATCTTAAATTCAAACACCAAGCTCCTCTGATTTCAGGCATTTGCCTCTATTGTCCCTGTGAAAGGCTGCCCAAATTTGGTCATGCTACAAGCCTCAAGAAAACTGCACCAAGAGCCTTCTTACTAAAGGTACACTGAAAGTTAGCTTTCCCTTCTCTGAATACATTACTTGACATAAGGAGGGGGTTCTTCACAGAGAGGGTGGTTGCACACTGGAACGGGCTCCCCAGGGAAGTGGTCACTGCACCGAGCCTGTCTGAATTTAAGAAGAGATTGGACTGTGCACTTAGTCACATGGTCTGAACTTTTGGGTAGACCTGTGCGGTGTCAAGAGTTGGACTTGATGATCCTTAAGGGTCCCTTCCAACTCAGGATATTCTATGATTCTATGATTACTTGCATTGTGTATGCTACAACACAATGATAACTATTTTATTTTATATCTTCTCCCACAGTGTAAGCAGGGGCTGCAGAGAGGTTGCATTCAGCAACCACTTCTTGCCTTGTTGATGCTTCCCTTGCTGACTGACACCAAGGCAGCAAAAGGAAAATTGGACGCATCGAATGAATGCAATGAAGACTAATGGAAAGAATGTGATCAAATACAGCATCAAGAATCAGAAAATAAAATAAGGCAGAGCAGAAGAATGACAGGAAGGTAAGAGCTCTACTTCAACTCACAGGAAGTCATGTACTCACTACGAATCTTAGCAACTGCAGACTTAATGCAAGGTAAATTAAGTAAGATTGGCATTTGGCAAGTGGTATTTATACCTTTGAGTCCAGACTAGGAAAATAGTGACCACAGCCAGCATTCTTTAATGGCTGTTTAAAAAGTTTGGTGATGGATATAGTGCAAGAACATTAGTGAGAATTCATGGAGCAAGAGATCCAAGGAAAGTCTGGGTGGGTTTTGCTTAGGAAGAGGTGGTGTAAAACTGCAAAATGCTGAAAAAAAAGGGAGTATTTGGAAAGTAAATCCCATAAATCTCAAGTAATAATTATACTTCTTTTTTTTTTAATTTAAAAATTGTACTTTGACACTTCTGAATGTTACATAAATTACAAATATCTATCAGCCAGCTAAACATGGCTTTTATTTATTTGTTGATGGTGATGGAGTTTTCTTCTGTATTTTTAAAAATAAGAATTATGCGACAGACCAGCTTAAGTCTTTCTTCCATGAAAGACTATCAGTTTAAGTATGAAAATAATTCTCAAAGCTTCCCCCCAAAATTGGAAGTTTTGAAAACCCTAATCCCCTGATATTCTAGTTTGTGAAATGCATACTTCATAGGACACAGAACGATGATATTCAACGTAAATTCCCTTAAAAAAAAAAAAAAAAAAGATAATGGCCTAAAGCTTATGTTACTCTAATTTTCTCTTAAGCACTTGGAATTTCATATTTCATTTTCAACTCTTATTTATGTTGAATAAAATATATCTCCTGAAAAAAGATTGTTTTTAATAACTCATTTTTTTTTTAACATCTCCATTCCAGTGATGTTCAAAAGTTATGTAGACATTTAATGCAGCTGAAAAAAAAAAACAAAAAAACACAACAAAATCATTCTTTCAAGCTAACAGTTGCCGTCAAACACAACAGCATTTTACCTGGGTAAGTGCAGTCACTCTGTTCTCGCTAGGAAACAGTGGTGGATCTTCTCCAACCTGGAAATCAAAGTACACAGTTTTGTGTGTGAAAGTAGAGAATTCATTGCTGAAGCAGAATTTGTACGTTCCATTTCTGGATGCAGTAAACGTGAAGCTGTCATATTGCTTCTTCATCTCTTTGTATAACACAATGCCATCAGGATCTTCCAACCGGCAGTCAACATCGTAGTGGCCTCCAGTGATCACCTCAAAACAAAAAACAAGAAATTGTCCTTTTAACAAAACAGACACTTACTGTAATTTTTTTTTGCTTTGAGAAGTATCTTTTAAAATATAATGCATTAATTTGAAAATCATTCAAAGCCAGTTCACAAAAATCATTCTCTTATAGAGGGCACATGGAAAATTCAAAATATTTCCAGTTCTGGATATATGACACCAACTACATTTTCAAGCAGTGTTATGACAGAAATTTGAGTTACTTTGTTACAGCTAATTGTACTAGAGCAAAGGCTACAGGAGATAAAACTTGTCAGAGCAGCAAAGACGGTACTGCAACAAAACAGCCATTTAATATGTACACACAAGCCCTCTGAAGAATCAATTCTGCAAGTTGAGATTGTTAAAATGAGATAAGGCAGCTCCTTTCTGTACGGCCAAAAGAGCATAACTACCCTATGAGGTCAAGCTGCTTTACAGGGTAGGAATGACATATGACCAGTAAAACAGGTATTACAGCCTGGCTAGTCTTTCTATGAGCTTGTGAGCTTGTCAACAAAGCAATGCCATAGAGGGATCTGCTGCATCAGTCTCGTGCAGTCAGCAGCAGCACTTTCCAACATCACAATATTCAGATGACGCCTACGAGCATCTCTGAACTTCATGCCTGACTCACTTTTTTCCCCACTTTTCTTCTGACAAGATATATGCTACCTCTATGATAAGACCTATTGCTAAGTTAGGTGCTTATAATTTATTTTTCTCAGGATGCTCAGACTTGTAGTTTTAAGCTCCAAACCTTTTCCTTTTAAGATAAAGCATGCTGAAAGACTACAAGACTTGTATCTTAAGGTATGTATGTCCCTTTTGTGCTTGTACAGAAACCTTAAAAAAAAAAAAAAAAGAGAAATTTTATTTTCATTGATATACTTTAGCATCTATTATGTAACCATTTGAGCATCTGCGCTTCAGATATGTGCACTGCAGATACTATTGTTTATATCCACATCAGTTTTTCTATGCATCAAGTTATTAAAACCACAGTGTTAGTGGTAAAGCTGAAATAACAAGAGAACCAAAAATTAGCCGATCCGCAGACAAAGCTTTAAAAAAAATTTCAGCTGGCAAGTTTTGCTTTTCCACAAATGTGATGACAAAATAGAGAAAGCTTTGGATGTCTCCCTGCGGATGCCTGCACCTACTGGGGATTTTCATACGGAAATGACTATCTGCTTAGAATGAAAAAAAAAATAATTTCTGCAGTAAAATGATGGCTCATCTTCAAAGCACACTTTCACATTCGGCAGGGGCATGTTGTTTATCAAGTATCAGTGCGAGCAGCTCGCTCCCAGTCCTCCCACACACCCTGCGAGGGGACAGTTCACACATTCACGGTGAACCCCTGGGAGAGCTTTAAGGCCCTCTGCGGATGCCCCCCCCGAGCCCCAGCCACCTCTCTGCTCTTCCCGTGCCAGAGGACACCGAAACATTTAGGGGAGATGTGGCACACGGAGGGCAGGCTCACACAGCCCCGCTCCTGGCAGCGCCCAGCCCTGAGGCTCCCGCAGCCAGCAGCCCTGCGGGACCCCCTCCCCTCCCCTCCCCCTCACCCTGACCCCTCACCCCGCTACCTGGAACTCCAGCGTGCACTTGGTGCCCTGCGCGATCTCCTCGTAGAAGCACTGCTTGGCGTTGTCGGGCAGCTCGAAGGTGATCTCCGAGGCCCTTGCGGCGCAGGCCCGCAGCACCAGCAGCACCAGCAGCAGCAGCGGCCCCGCGGCCGCGCAGCCCCGCGGCGGCATGGCGACGGGCACGGAGCGGGCGGGCACGGAGCCGGGCGGGCACGGAGCCGGAGCCGGAGCCGGAGCCGGAGCCGGGGCACGGAGCCGGAGGCGTCGTGGCGAACGGGCCCGGAGGGGGAAGAGCGAGGCCGCTCCGGAAGAGCTGCTGCTAACCCAGCGCCGCCCTCCGGGAGCGCTTCCGAGTCAGGCACGGCCCCAGCGCCGCGCGCGGGGCTGCTGCTGCGCCGCCGCCTTGTGTGGTGGTGGTGGGGGGGGGGGGGTATCAGGCGGTGTCTGCCTGCGGTTAGCCCCGAGATTAGCTGGCGGGGCTAAAACGGCTACAAACAGGGCACATGTGCAAAATGCACTTCAGGAAAAAGGACGCTTTGACTTGCGGAAATCAGGCTCTGTAGCCTCGGAATGGTTATAAGGCAGCCGTGTTTACTCGGCGCTGCGCACACACGCCGGGCGCACGGGGCTATAGCTCCGCATAACTCGCCCACCTGCGGCTGCTGGCGCTGTGCTTCTGTTAGTGGGACGAAGCCATCCTCATTTAATTGACCCCGTAAGTCTCCTGCATAGTTACCAGGGCTCCTAAGGATCAGTCGCGTAGGTTCCCGTCTCTGTTCGTACGCGTGCTGGAGTCCCTGGGTGGTCGTCCGGCACACTCTGGTGGTCCTCTGTTGAAGGGCAGAAGTCCTCCTCGCTGCTAATCCTCTCTCTCAGCCTTTCCTGTCTTTGACAGACTTCTGCAGTCAGCCAGTTCTTGCTGTTTCCGTGATCTCTGCACAGTCTTGTACTCCCTTATCTTCGGGTGGGTAACCTGCAATGGTTCTCGCTCAGACCTAGGAATCACCAGCCTTCATCTTGTTCCCTGTCTCACTACAGAGCTCACCCTGACATCCCTGTTGGAAAGAGAAGGCTTTCTTAGCAGAGAGGACTACTGTGCATGGCTGCCCTGTGTCTCCGTTGATCAGACTCATGGCAAAGTAAACCACATGAGGATAAAACGGGTTTCCCTCTGGACGGATCAGAGTATGGATTGAAATAGGACCTGGAAGAACAAAGGGCGTTCTCAAGAGAGTCTTTTCCCATTCATTTGCTTAGTCACTGGGAAACTCTTCCAGAAAATTCAGGCAAACAATTTCCCTGCATGGAAACCTCATTTTGTCTGTTGAGCTAAGCATTTATCCCAGGATATTCAAGTTTTTTGACATGGTATAAGCCTTCCTGCTCTAACTTCCCTCGGATTTTCTTTTCTTCTAAAGTTCATTTCTCTGGCAAAGCAATGCAATCCTTGAATTCAGACACCTGTGGAAAACTTCAGAAACTTCCTGGTCAAGAACGTTCTTCAGACAGCATCAATGATATCACAACAACGCAGACTTCTTTAACTCTTTCTTTAAAATACCCACCACAGACTCTGTATCATTTTCATGCAGACCAATCCCCAGCTTGATCATCTACATTGAATTTGTTGCATATTAAACGTATTTCTTTTTTGTTATTATTATTACAGCAGATGAAAAAAACGCTCACTCTAAATCTTGCTGGCTTTCTATCAGATCAGATTGACCGAGGCATGGAAAGACAAAGATTGATTCCTTGTCTTTATTTGTTTTCTGCAGAATTTTTCTGTCTCTTTTGCTTCAAGTTCAACTGGTTAGTACACTTGGCTGGTATTCATTTTTGTTGCTTAAGATAACTGTTTGTATATTTTTCAATAGAATGTTGCCATGATCTATGTTGTGAAGTCTAGAAAACAGACCCCCACCCCCCCAAAGAAAAGAAAAAAAAAAAAAAAGAAAGAAAAAAAAAGAAAAGATGCTTAGTCCTTTAAAAAAAATACTTATTCATTTGGCGGGATGGAGGAAGTTAAACATGGTTTCTATTCTATCCATGTAGACTGTGCTCAGTAGAAGTTTCTGTAAAATTCTGCTGACAAATGGCAGAATCCAACTGGACTGCTCTAGGAAGTGGAACAGACCCACAGTGGACAGGAAAATGTACTATCAGAACAATTAGGAAATCAAATCTATTGTGATCTAAGTTACTGACAAGTGTCAAATGAGTTCCCTCCGTTCCTATTTGGCATGGAAGAAATGGGCACAGAAATGACTCATTTACCCTAAGTATGTCTCTGTCACCTTCTCATCTCCAACATGATTCTCCTTTTCAGCTTGACCTCAGTGTAAACTGTGAGTCTCTGTTAAGCGTCATGCACCAAGTGTCAGAGGCGACTGTGCTCTGACCAAGACTCCCTGTGCTAGACAAGCTATGGAGAGCAGAAATCTTTTTGTAGTGGTCCTAGGAGAAGGCAGTTTATTTGGCTGCAGCTCTTCTTAGAACACTAAGGAAAATCTATTCCTCAAAGGCTGCATCTCTAGTAGATGCTGGGATGGAGCAAGAATGTAGTTTTGCAATAAATCTCCAGTCATCACATTTACTCCATGCAGCTGTAGTTTCAGAGAGGATTAGTGGTACTTGAATGAATGCTCTCTCTAAAGAAGCAGAAGTGAAAGATCTGTTTCAGGTGCAAAATCAATGTATTGCAACCCCAAAATGGGAGATCAAAAGCCAAACTAATCACCTGTTCTACAAAGAGATCTGAATGCAATTTTGCAGGCATTTTCTTCCAATGGTGCCAAATGAATCTAGTCCAATGCTCATATACGCTGGAACCACGTGACGAATACGTAAGGCCTTTAGCCTTAGCTGCTTTGGTCTCCTGATCATCTCCAATTGGACTGTCTTGCTCGTTACTGTACCTCCAAGGGAACAGAACACAGTTTGGATAAATTAACAATCTAGAAAGAGCTCTGGCAGAAACATAGGCATTCCTTGCTACCATCATCACAGAAGGTGCAGCAGCCACAGGGCTGCTTCATTCATTCACTCACTCACAGAGCACCAAGAACAAATCCTCATTTGTTACAACAAATACTCATTTGTTGCAAAAATAGATTATTGCTCCATCCCCACATCTAAGTAGATGCAGCCTTTGATGAAGAGACGTTCTTTAGTGTTCGAATAAAAGTCATTGCTTATTAACTGCTTTTCAAAAGAATACTAAGATGAGGTCTACAATTTACAGCACAGTGGTTGAGCCAGACATCCTCAAGGGTCTGTCCCAAAAAGGATAATTTGTTGCATAATTCTCGAAAACCCCAGGAGGTGTCATCTTGAATTACCTTATGTAATCACCTTAGACTAATCACCTTATTACCTTAGTCTTTCCCCAAATGTTTTCGTGCTCAGTCTCAATTCCTCCTGCCTCATTTACACACATACAGCAACTAAGATTGATTCAAGTGCATCCTTCCCCTTGGGAGGCAAATAAAAGGTCTAGTGCCTAAAACATTCTTCTTGATTTGTTCTAGTTGCTTGCACAAAACTGTAAGATGTTGTTGCAAATACTGGTTTCCTAAATGGGTTAGATCTTCTCCTTTGTCTGGCATTTGGTAAGGCCTGCCATCCAATATCTCCAAAGGGGCTTAGTTTGACCAAGTTTACATAAATTATGTTACTTTGGTGAAAAGTGCGTGTTTTCACCACAATGATATCACAACAACTCAGACTTTGGTGAAAAGAAGTTGTGATTTCTTTATGCGTCTCTCATATACATGGGAAACCAGTCTTCATGACAAAAGTTTTGGAATCGCTGCCCTGGAATCCATTATTATTGTTATTGTTAATGTTGTTATTATTGTAATTATTAAATAATTATTAAATGATGATTATTTATTAATTATATTAATATAATTACTAATTATTAAATATTATTATTAATAATAATAACAACAAAAACATCATCATCATTATAAAACATGTGGATGTGGCCTGGAGGAAGCTGCGGCCCATGGAGAGCCCCCACAGGAGCAGGCCCTGGGCTGAAGCTGCAGCCCATAGAGAGGAGCCCACGCAAGAGTACTGCATGGTAGTACTGCTGCACAAACCTGTGCACCCTCTAGGCACTAGCAGCATGGAGATGGGGACACCCTGCCCCAGGGTCTGACCGCAGCAGCTGCACACGCAGCCCACAGACACCCATGCACGCAGAACAGAACAGAAGAGACAGCCCTCATCTATGAAATAGTCCTGAACAATTTTATTCAGAAGCCCCGTCCTCGGGACCGAAGCTGCCATCTGTGGGGAGCTCCCTGGTACTGTCAGCCTCACGTTGCTCTAGGTCTTCTGTGATGCAGCTGAAGCAGAAACTCCTGCGGAGAGCCCGAAGTGCTCTCCTGAAGAGGCGGGGCAATCGCGAGCGAGCCACAGCGTGCGGGAGGGCAGCGGTGCCTGTGGGGGTCAGAGAGCTGTACGTGAGGGGCTGGGATGGAACTGGGCATGGTCCTGCCTGCCCCCGCCACCAAGGCTTTCCCTTGGGGAGGGGACAGTTGGACACGGAGGGACCCTGTGCGTGGAGTGCTGCCAGCCTCCGTGCCGTGGGCTGGGATGGCTCCATACTTTAGGACATACCTGGCCCTTCCTCTGGCACTGATTGGAAGTGTGACGAACGCTGTGCACTGCTTCTATGCTCGGAGGAAACCTGCATGGGGAGAGAAAACCACAGCCCTGTGGGCCACTGTTTGGCCATGCTCCGGGCCCCGATGCCCCCGATGCCAGATGGATAAGTGATGAGGGGCCTAGAGGCCCACCGACAGGGGTCTGTGGCTTCCATGACTGTGGGACGAGGAAGGTGTACCTTGCTTACCTCTTGCAGAAGGCCCCCAGCCAGGGGAGAAGGTGCTGCTTCTTCTTCCTCACATGTTGATGGGGTGAGAGGTGCTGTCCTGGCCTCCAACACAGGGTGCGCAGCCAGGGGAGAGGCTGAAGCTTTTCCCTCTTTGGGCATGCAGGCAGGGGGGAGCTCCTCGGGCCCAGGAACTGCGGCCATAGGAGCAGCTGAAGGCCTGGCATCTGCCTCACCAGATGGGGCAGGAGACGTGCTGGGCAGGACGTCGTCTGCTTCTGCCACAGCTTCTCTCCTGGGGCTCTCTTCCCACTCTTCCTGAATGTCCTGCAGAGTGGTCTTACTCGTTGTGGAGCAAAAGTAGGGAAGGCGCTGGCCCGCAGTTCTCACTGCCACCTCCTGCCTGCCCGATGCACTGGGTGCAGTGCTGTCAGCTGTGTCACCGTCGTCTGCTGCCCAGATCCTTCGCAACCTCGGAACCTTCACGCTGCTTGGCCAGGACACACCAAGCCAGTAGGTGATGCTGGGAGGGCCTGTGGGAGATCAGAGTCAAGAGAGTCCCTACAGGAGCATGTCCCAGGCCGAAGCTGCAGCCCATGGAGAGGATCCCATGCAGGAGCAGGGGATCTGGGGAGAGCTGCTGCCCGTGGGAAGAGCTGCTGCTCATGTCAGATGGACCCCATGGTAGCGAGCCACATGGGAGCAGTTCTTGAAGAGCTGCTGCCTGTGAGAAGCCCGCTCAGGATCAGTTTGGGAAGGACAGCATCCTGTGGGAAGGACACCACATTGGAGCAGGGGAAGAGAGTGAATATGGAGTGGCAGATGACAAAGTGTTACAGACTGACCACAACTCTTATTCTGCATTCTCCTGAGCTACCTGAGGTGAGGAGAAGGTGGATGATATGGGAAGGTGTCTTTAGTTTGCTTTTAGTTTCTTACTGCTCTAGTCTGTTAGTAACAGACAATAAATTATATTAATCTTCCTACCCTGAGTCTGTTTTGCCTGTGATGGTGATTGGTGAGTGATCTCCCTGTCCTTATCTCAACTCTTGAACCCTTTTCCTTCATACTTTCTCCCCCTTTTTCTTAGTGAGCGATCTCTGTGGTAGAGTTTAGCTACACAAAGTATTGGAAAGATTCCTAGGGTTTTACAGATTGTGGACAAGTTATTTTAAAATACATTATCAGCAGCCATGAAACTTGATGAGAAGTAACTTCGGGTCTGTTATATTGGTAGATTCGGACTGATTGATTCTGGAAAATATTGCAAACATTTTCTGCTACTTACTTATTCTTTGACTGTCAATGACTCTATCAGAAATCAAAGAAAGTATCCGTTGGAACTGGTATTTGACTGAGATATTTTTCATACTATGAAATCTTATTAGAACCACTATATGTACATTTGACCATGGCAAAAAAAAAAAGTTTTTGTGCACATGCACTCACATGTATGTGAGTGTGTGTGTGTGTACAATTTCTGTTCTTTATATATGCATACAATTTAAATGTTTCAGGTATGTAGAAAGTCTGTATTTCACAAATCATTTAGACAGAAAGGAATCTCTGGAGGTTTGTCTCCCATCTTAGGCAGGATCTGCTAGAGCAGGCTTTCCAGGATTGTGTTCCGTCCTGTTTTGAATATCTCCACAGCTAGAGAATCAACAATCTGTCTGGGCAACCCACTCCAGTGTTTAACTACCCTTACAGTGAAGAAGTGTTTTTTGGTGATAATTTCATGTGTTTTACTCATTGCCCACTGCCTCTTATCCTGTCAGTGGGCACTGTGGAGAGAGAAGAGTCTTGCTCAATCTTCTTTACAAAGGCAATATTCCACAACATATCAGCCAGCTCCCTCAGAGCTCATGGGTGCAATCTGTCAGACACTTTCTATATAAGTACATTTAATTTTTTTAAGTGCTTTTTAACCTGGTACCCCTCCACCTTGGGTAAGTCTTCCTTGTTCTAAAGTTTTACATGGCCTCAGGAGCCAAGGATATGTACAAATGGATTTAAAAATGCATGCATTAAAGAATTAACTGCTCTAGAACAGTTTTTTACTTTGTTACACCCACAGAAAGCTCTCTCATTTCACCATATTTGTAAAGGATGCCAATCAAGAATGAGAAGTTTGAACAACTTCAGTGTCTTTTTAACCTGAAGAAGAGAAGGCTCAGCATTCATTCAGTCATTATCAGACTTTTCAAGATCCCCTAGATTGCACCAGCTTTGCATATTTTCCTTTTTTTTTTTTTTTTTTTTTTTTTTTTCCACTAGTACTTTAAGAAAGATTTCACAAACCTAAAATAGCCCGGGTACACAGAATATAAGCAAGGAAAACACATAATAAGGCATATTTCCCAAAATAAACCAAGGTAAAATAAACTGGTTATAAAATATATTTCAATTTATTTAATGCATTTAAAACTAAGTTGTGTTTCAACTTCTAATCACTGGAGCTTCAAAATTTCGGATTTCTTAATGTCATATGAAAAGAGGCCAAGTCTGTAAGGTAAACCCTGTCTCACATTAATATTAATGTGTTTGAAGGAAAATGAAGATTAATGCCAGTCTCATAAAAATAACCGATTCCTAACAATTAAACATACCTTTTGCATTTTTTTTCTTTTTTTCTCTTTCTGTTAATGCAGATCAATACTAAAATGTTATTATTTTTTCTGCTTTTGATACAGTGATATAGAAGAAAGCAGAACAGAGAATCTGACAAGTACCAATTAGACTTACAGGTTTGAGTTGAGATAGGCCTGTCTACTCAAAATGAAATGTACAGATTGCATTTCAGTGCTTCACTGCTTCTGGAGATAAGATAGTTCATTTAGGTTTCTTCTGTCCCATGCTAATATCCATTTTTCAGTTTCACTAGAGGCCAGTCCAGCCATAATACAGCATTTTGAAAATAGACTGTGTGGATTATTTTGAGTTGCTACTATCTGAAATGAGGTAAATCCAGAGATCTGAAGTATTAATATCAGTCCTTGAAGAAAGCCTTCTACAGCTTGTGGAAAAAAACAGAGTTGTTTAATGACTTGGAGATAGGTATTTCTTCCATTCGTTTCCACATCTCTTTCATTTAATTTTAATTTTGTCTCCTTTTAATTTTCATCAAGTGTTTTAGCTTCCATTTAGAGTAAATCACAGTTTAGAATATTAACACAATGATAGATTGGAAAGAGCTATATGTAGATTTTTTTTTTTTTTTTTTTTTTTTTTTTTTTTTTGTCTTTATTTGGAGAAAGGGAAAAAGAAATTGAATAGAAATCACAGTGTCATATTGTTTATTTTCAAATTGCAGAAGAACTTTATATTGTAAAGTAGGAGGAAAAATTGAAAGCAGTACACATACATGTATTGTTCAACAGCCACACACAGTCCTTATCTTGAAAACTAAAATGAACTGAGGTGCGGAGTGTTTAATAAAGTTAATATTTCCTAAGTTTCAGTGCTAGTATAGCTATGCAAAACACTTTAAGCAATTTAAATTAAAATAATAATAATAGACAATCTCCCAGCAATATGATCAAAAGCTTTTTCATAAATTGTCCTTAAACTGTCCATGAATTCTATTCTTCATGTGAAACCACATGTTACTTGAATAGCTACTGTTGCACTCATAGGAGGTGGGGCTTTAGGGCTGTCTAGATACAATGAGTCCCTACAGTTCTTAAACCAAAACCCCTTGGGAAGAAAGATGTAACAGACTCTCTGAACTACAACAAAAAAAGTAAAGAGATAGCGTGTCGTTATGAAGCAAATAAACCACCACCATCACCACCAACACAACCAAACAGGGGCCACAAGAAAATTAGAAAGAGCTTGTTTCTTTTCCTTTGTTCCATGACTCAGGTAAGAAAGCAGTCAACTACGAAAACAAGATCATCGTAATGGCATATGCTATATGCTGTTGAACTTAATAATTTAAATATCTTTACCTTTACTCAGTTAAGAAGGTTCATTCCTAAAACTTTTTATTTAATAAAATTCCTACTTTGACAGTCATCTTGATATTTGGTCCACTGACCTAAAATTTGTTTCTGAACAGTTAGTTATTTTGCCAACTTGACCTTTTCTATTATGAAACATTTTGGATATTATTTCATTTATAGTAGTGGCTACAGCATAACGTGATGTTTCAATTGAATATGACAGATTTACTATGTCTCCTTCTGTCTAGGATACGTTTTATGGACACAATGCAAAAGTTAATTTAAAATGTATAATAAAAACAAAACTGAGCAACTTTGTCACTGAGATGTATTAAATTGCTTCAGACAGTTACTATTAAATACAAATAGAATGTTACGAACTCCCATATTATGTATTTTTTCCTGATAAATTTTAATGAGTTGAACAATCAAATTATTCAGAATAAGTATGCTGTTGAAATGGAGTGAGGAAGCTAGGGAATACTTGACATCTGTTCAACAGCTGTGTGCTCATGGGGGTCTCAGGATATGTTTTCCTGTGTCTATGTAGCTTTCATTGACAGAAGAAAGATTGACAAAGAGTAAAAAGTAGATATAATATGACTGGAATTATGGAAACATATTTACATATAGAATTCATTTCTTGAGCAGTACTTTTAATGGTGTCTCCAAAAAACTTAATTTACAAGACCAGGTTAAAATCAACAAGGTAATGTCCTGTAAGGGGAATCAGGTATTGTACTAAACTGAAATCTCAAATGGCTATAGTTTTAACATAAGTATGAGATGACATATAAATTGAGCAAGGCCTGCTCAAATGAAAAATGCAAGAAAATTAGTGGAAATTAGGGTAATATATTTTTTTAATGTTCAGAAGTGTATTTATCATAACTGCTGTCTTTTAAATTTCCATTGAATTTATTCAGAACAAAAAATTATTTATGCATCAAGATGCATATGTCCTAGTTTCAGTAAACTGAAGAATTTTGCAGTTTTGTATTCAAAATAACATCCTGATATTTTGACAATATGCTGTGACTTTTGAAAGGCACAATAAGATTTCAACATGGAGAAAAAGCTCCTGAAAATATTACTTCTCCCTAAGAAATATTTGTGAACTGAAACACAGTCATATTTGTAAAGTTGTAACGACAAATCCTAGCCATTGGCTATATTTATGCTACATTATTCATTTGCAGGCTATAACAAGGGATACAGGTTGTCATTAGCAAGATCTCTTGCCTGCAGGACTTACATTAAAGTTTTGTATGGCAAGAAATTTCAATCAAGTCAATACAGAAAAGGTAACACCTGTGCAATGGATCTTGCATAGTATTTCATCATAACTTCACTTTTAACCTCAATTGCATTGCATGCAATTCAGGTTGAAATCTAAACTGAGTATCTGTTGACTTTAACACTTTTCTAAGTATTTGAAATCAGATCAGAATTACAGCAATAACAGAATAATTCATGAATACTAGTCCATTTTAATGTAGTAAAAAAATAAAAAAACAAAAACAAACAAACAAAGAAAAAAACTTTAACCCAGAATACAATTCAGCTTCATTAAGCGTTAAACAAAAGAACCCTTGTAAGAGAATAACTGGAAAATACTATTTATATTACTAATAATAGAACAAGTTAAATTTTAGGAAGGTGGGAGTCAAAGGAAAGAAATGTGATAATGGGAAAACAGATAAAGAAATGAAGGGAGGCATGGGATGTGTCATTATACTTATGAGAGTATCTGTGATGATTCTCAGGGTTTTTGTCTTATTGTCAGCTTCTAGTTTTTCCTCCATCTAGAGCATTTCATTCATTTCTATGGACTACTTGCTTTATTTTGATTATGAAGTTTTTGCATTACTATATTGTTAATCCCTTATATTAAAAAAATAGAAAAGAAAAAAAAAAAAAAAGAGGAGACTGGGAGATTGATTTTATCTATGCATCTCTGCCTGATATCAAATCTTACTGATAACATGATAGATGACAACCTGGGCTCTTTTCACACTCAGTCAAATACAGTGGAAGAACTCATTTTAACAGGGACACAATCAAATCTGTTCTTGGTTCACAGGACTTCAGACTTCATCTCTATTGAAAATCATTTGAAGACACGTTAACAGAATCTAGAGTTTATAGAACTAGGGTTCTATAAAAGGCAAGAAAATGCAGTGAAATATACCAAGTCACTCACTGAAATCATGAGTATGAATACATGACTACATGAATACATACCGAACAAAATGTACCCATTTAACAGTAGTCCTGTGATAATGCCTTTTCACTCCTCTGCCAGTTCAGAGTGACAGTTCTGGAGTTCAGAGGCATTTCTAATCCTGTATCATAATAATGAAGTTAATCAGCACCTGTGGAATCCCTAAAGAAGCCCTGGACTTCTGATGTCTACATTTATATCAAATACATGCAGACTGATTAAAATGAAAACCAATAGATACTAGTAGAAAATAAGACTCGTGTTACTTGAATGCATGACTTCATAATTCAACCATGTTTTCAATATATATACATATATTTCAATAACAAAGAGGACAAAACCACCAGGGTTTTTAGAAGTGCAACTTTTAAATGTTTGACAGGTCAAACTCTTTTATTTTCCAGCAAGACATGTTAACAATACTTGCACGAAGGAAAAAATGATATGAGGACAGAATTGCAATTCTAGCACACACACTCACACACAAAAACACAAAGAATTCATACAATATTGATGTCAATACTGAGAAAAGCCTTACTGTTTGTACTCCAGCTATATTGTTTTGTATGTTGAACTCTCATGAAATAATTACCTTAGCATAGTATAAAGATGGAGTAATAACTCTCCTGAGAGAAAATGATTTTCATTACCTACTGTTGGCAACCAAGGCATAATCTGAAAGTTTTTTAACATCACGGAACCCAGTATGTCTTCTGTTGATAGAGTTTTATACTTTGGAAGATGACCTAAAGTGATATTTTGCATCATTTTTTTTTTTTTTTAATTTTAGCTACACAGACATGAATAACATGTAATTCACAAATCCAGCAAAGCATTGTTTTTCCAAAACAATGAATATTTTAACAACTGTATTAAGGGATAAGTTATTCACACGAGTATTAACAAAGTGTAGCTGGAACACCTAGACTGGTGCAAATAATTCAGTTCAATAAAAAATGAGGCTACAACTGTAAAGTAACATGTTGTAAAATGATAACACATTTACTAATGCTGTGTTAATCAAATGTTCTATTTTTATAGCTCTGACAGTGAATAATCACCACTAATGTTTTAATCATCTAAAATACTTGAAGTCTTTAAGCTGCTCTTCCTAATAGAAGTTCATTACCTTGTGCAGGAAAAATCTTTCACTACACTCATTAAAGTGTACTGCCATTAAAAATGTGTTTAATACATTGATTTCAATTGCGTGGTAGTTTTATATAAGATGCAGTATAGTTACATAGTGAAAGAGTTATTTTTTGTAAGTAACTCCAGTTCACAGAATTGGAAAGATGTTTATATGACAGATGCCTTTATTATTTTCCATTTGATGTTTTTTGTTTGTTTGTTTGTTTGTTTTTAATAACTATTACAATTCAGGTTTGATTCCCAAGATTACAATTATGGTGGTGTTTTGCTTTTTTTTTTTTTTTTAATTTAAATTTTATTTATTTATTTATTTTCCAGTAATTTAATTTCCTTCTGGTCAAAAAGTATAATTGCAGTATAACTGTTCCAAAATTTCTGCTTGCACATTACAGAGCTGAATTGAATGTTTTGATCGCTTACAAAATTATTTATGGTAATGATAAGAAGCAAAAAATGAAAGAAAATCTAAAACTTTTTAAATATAAGAAATTATATTCATACATCTATTCTCAAATAATAGAGGAGTAAGAACAACTACACTAAACAGCAGTGACTATCTTCGAACTGAATTGAAAAATATTTAACAGAACAATTAGATTGCTGTTCATCCATTGCTTCTGTTTTTAGATTGACAGAAAAGTTATACTGAATTAAGAAACTATCAACAAACGGAGGCTTCCTTTGATATTTAAAAGATCATCTTATCTAGACAGTCCATTGGCTAAAGTTTTATCGGAAGTGGCTCATCATAGAATTATGATGCCAAAATCAGAGCCGCTTTATTTGTGTGGAAGACCAAATTGAGCTGAAGTTACCATTTATAACAGGGTCAAACAAAAGAAGTTGTAGTAGAAATCCAAAGCCAACTATAATATCCTTTGTCTGGAAAATTTATCAAGATGTTCCTGGAACTGCAGAGTGTTATATTATAGAAAAATAAATGTATTCTGCATCTTATCCAAAAGGCATCAAGATTTGATGCACTTTTATGTTGCACTTTTTAATGAGCAGAGAAAAGAGAGCATTTCATTTTACTCAAAACAAAACAAAATAAAACATTGTATTTGTTGGATTTTATTTTTATTTTTCTGGTGTACAAATACCTTCTGACAGAATGAAAGCTAACACTGGAATCTACATCCCTCTTTGCATTGTATTGAGTGATACAATATTTATTGGGAATAAAAAAGTCTTCAAAAAGTGTCACATCTGTTCAGCTGTCTAACTAATCTTTCACTGGCAGGTTGACTATCATCTGCTCTTGTAAGTATCAGCTCATGAGCCAGATGTTTCCACAGGATAAGTTTCAAAGTGAAATCATATTAATTATTTTTCCTGCTTATATTCATTTAAATTGTGCATCAGGTCACCATAGGTTTTCCAAAATTCCATTGAAGCAAGACCAACTCAACATAGAAGTATAGAAACATATCACATACACAGAAACAACTGATAAATGTGGAAATGGACCTAAGCTGACAGGTGAGAGAGAGTACGTGTTTTAGCATTTAGTGGGAGAAGAGAGGATGCAGAAGGAATAAGAAGGGAGAAACAAGCAGCATATTAAAGCAAACTTGAAGTGATTTTTACATTATTTCCTAGTATGTTTTCTTAAAGAGAATGTAATATAAGAAGATATCTAAATAAAAGTTGTCTTTCTTGACTGTTTTTTAAATTTCAGTTATTCATTACTACTACTATTTTTTCTTGACATACTATAAATCACTTTGTCTGTCCACTAATAGAACATACTATATAGACCTGTGTGAGAGCTAGTTTTAGCTAAATGGACACTGCTGCTGGAAACCTTTGCATTTGTGTTTAATGGCTTATCATTATTATTTATTTTTTTTAAAGATTTTACAAACACTCATTTCACCTGAAAACAGAAGCTTTTGAATCCTATAACATTTTTATACCGCATCATCTTTGGTTTTTTTTATTTTCATGGATACTTGACTCTTACTACAAACAAACAAACTACTGTCTTTTAGAATCTTAAAAGACACTATTTGTATCTGTAGGTACCTAAATATCTTTGAAAAGCTTCTATCTAGAAAACTTAATTATAAGATTTCCCTTTAAATCTTTAATGGAAAATGTGTCCTCTTAACAATGTGTACAACTTTGCTTGTCTTGTTGGAGCTCTCCTCTTAGCTGCAGATCATAAATCATTGCAAAATTACTGACAGTTTTTATCATTAGCATACTGTACCATATTCAGGGATTTAATTATATCCAATGGCAATTCTGTAAAAAGATTTTGTCAGCATTTTCAGTAAATATTCATTTATTAAAGGTAGATGAAGACTTAATACGTCAGTAATTTCAATATTGTACCTGCTTGAACAGACACAAAAGATGAAAAATAGGATTTTGTTTTACTTGTCCAGGATATATTTCCATTTTGCTTATTTATTTCCAGTAGGAATTCAGAACAATACAGCAAATTGTCTGCATTTTTTAAAGTTCCTATAAAAACAAAACAGAAAAAAAAAAAAGCACAAAACGTCACCACTGGCAGCAAAATAAAATAAAATAAAATCAGTATTGTTTGCTTATCTAACAACTAATTATAGCTATGATAAATGGCTGTTGAATAATGAAGTGTTAAATATATTCAGTGCACATAAAGAAGTGCTCCAGGGTGGGAAGGAACGTTATCAAAAATAATTACCTGCTAGTGGTGTCTCCTGGGAGCAAGTGAAATGACATCATGAATTTTAGATAATTTTTTTTGCCTTTAAGAGTGTTGTGAAAAATACAGAAGTCTTTACAGTAACAGGCATAATACATACCATATTTCTTGCATGTTTGTACATCAAGATTTTATTCGTTTTGGATTTCTCCCTGGTATTTATTAATAGTTGTTGTTGTAGTCATTCTGATGATTTTATATTGATACATACTGTAGGTGTTTCTAGTTTGGGAAATCATTATTTTAATTTAAACTGATTAACACTTTAGGTATTTCTGTTGGTTCAATTTCTCTGATTGAGGCACGAGTTAGAAAAAAGTAAAAAATAAAAAGGGAATAAATGAGGTAGCAGAGATTTCTTTACTATTAAAATGTTGAATGAATCATCAAGACTCACAATTTGACTGGTGGAAACAGTACTGATGGTGGTGACTACTAATTATTAGGTGTTGATAGGTCAGGTAAAATGTTACTTTCAGCATTAGATGTAATAAAACCAATCATATCTTGGACATTCTTCTCCCTCTTCATTCTGCAGCACCAAAGTCAATGATAAGCATTCATACAGCTGGCTGTTGGCTCAATATAATATCCATTGGGGGCACTCTGACTGACATTGTTTTATACATAGATATCCTCCAAATTCAACTTAACAAGAAAGATATCTCAGCATATTTGGTAGAACCACCTTTTCTACCTTCCTCAATCAATTTTTCTTATGAAAAAGAACACAACTTGCCTCACAGTTATGTGGAGAACTTTTTTTCTTTCTTCTGAGTATAGGAAAGCTTCTTTCTCTAAACCCTAATTAAATTCATGCAAAATACCAAGAGTCTTTGGCAAGGAAATTATGAGTCAGTATCTTTCGTAACTAATTTTTCGTAACTAATTTACCTTTAATATTCAGAAGAATTCATAGATTTCTCTTCTTGGCTTTTTTTTTTCTTTTTTTTTTTTTCCTCTCTGTCAGCCCAGCTTCCTCTAAGGAGTTCCCTAAGGATGTTTCCTATGCAAAACAAGCAAAGAAACAAACAAACAAACAAAAATTATATTGCCTTATTTGGAACTTACCCATATTCTGAAGATGCAGCCTCCAATACCAGAATTCTGACCCATCTCATTGTATTTTCAGTGCTGTGTTTTATTCTGAATTTATGTTGCAGCTTTCAAAAGCAGAATTCAGCAAAATTCACAACTTTTTATTATAAATGCTGAAATCTTTCATTTTCACCTATATTGGTCTTACAAGTGTTGTTTTTCATTTCTTTTGCTCTTACATTCACTTGTGAGTCAAAACATTAATTGGCAACACTACTGTATTATTCAGCCACAGTGTTTCATATGCTAGTATAAGGAAAGCTAACACAACTTTTCAAAAAGAATGAATCCTTGATAAAGATTTTACAACGAGAGTTTTAAAGCCAGGTTTCCTACAGCTTTTTTTTTTTTTTTTTTTTTTTTGTTATGGTAGTAATCAGCCTCATAAGGAAGTCTATAAAACTTAGGCAACAAAATGAGAGCACAGATGAATCCAAACCATGATAAATCACCAGGGATCAAATTGCAATGCTTATTTTAGATGAACCAAACATGTCTGAGCTACTGAAAAATCAAATCAGGTGCTTGTGCATCTCAGGGGAAAAACTAACCACCAACCAACCAAACAAACAAACAAAAAAAACAACAGCACATCAAATGAAGCCCATAAAAGGTAACTAGACAGAGCAGCATCATGTTCTTCTGTCAGAATACCTTTTTGGCTTCATCAAAGAACACGCATTTCTTTCTTTCACAGAAAAGTATCATCTTAGAGGAGGATGATATGCTATATGAAGAAAAAATCAGTTAATAATAGGACTTCATGTTACACAAATTTGGCACAAGAAGTACACAAGAGTCTTCCTGACATGAGTTTGCCTCATAGGAAGAAATACACCAACAGACACTCTGACTTCAGTTCCTAATTCTGGCATCCTGTTTCAGATATACTCCTGTTTCAGCTTAATCAATTTCCTAAAGTAAGGTGCAAGGACTTGAGATCTTGTTTTGCTCAGAATGAGAGCACTATGTGAAAATAAGACTAAAGTATAATCATAGAACCATAAAATGACTTGGGTTGCAGTGACCTTATAGATCATCTAGTTCCAATCCCCTTGCCACGGTCATGGATGCCAGCAACTAGTTCATCCACAACTTCTCTGGGAAACCTGCTTCAGAGCCTCACCACCCTCTGACTAAAGAATTTCCTTCTGATATTGTGGTGTAATTGCCTGAAGTAACTAGGAAAATAAAACTAACATTCACATTTTTAAGGAAACGGCACAGCATTGAAGAGGCTTTCAGGGTAGGGCATAACTGCATTACCTGAGCATTCCCTAGGCTCCCAACCTTAGATGCTATCGCGCTGGGGAAACTTGGTGTGCTAGCCCTAGGGAACACCACGGAGCGTAGAGTGGAGTGGAGACACCACGGCTAGGCTCTGTAATCAGGTGGGGCCTCGATTGTTCTTGTGCACAAAGCTGCACTTTTTGCCACCCTGAGCCAAAGACCTGTCATGTTTTGACAAATGCTGTACCCTAGTGTACTTTTTGCTCATTATAATATCATTATAATACCAAAACACACCTCCATCCCAAAAGCTACCCACCTCCAAGGTGCGACCACCTCTCACTGAGCATGCGCCCTGAATTTCTCGGAGCCTATTACTTTAAACGGAGACGGGAAAACTTTACACCAATCATAACTAAGATATGCTTGACTAGAGCCACTCAAGCTCCACCTAAAAGATAGAAAATAATATAAACTGGCCCGAGAGAGAGGGGATGTTAGGGAAGATACCACCGTCAGGGGAGATACCATCCCAAGGACATACAACATCCTTAGGACCTCCTGACTCCTGGGATCAGTCGACGGGCTGAGCCTCTCTTCCCCCCCATTGGGACGCCTTTGGGTGAGATCTGAATATTTGCTTATAAATCTCTATAGAGTCTTTGATCCTTTTGACGCGTTTATTTCTAGGCTGTGCACCTGTAACACCTGTAACACCTGTAACACCTGTAACACCTATAACATCTGTAACATCTATAACACCTGTAACATCCGTAACACCTACAACACCTATAACACCGGTAACATCTGTAACACCTATAACACCTGTGTATTTCATGCATACTAGCTTGCTTTTGCAGATAGTCACTATCACCGGCAATCCAAAAGAACCTGATTATCTGTTGCTCTAATAAACCATACTTGATTGCATTGTGATAGCTCTCATTAAGTGCAACTAGGGTGAGGGTGGTTATCCGTGATAGTTCAGTGTTCTGAATCCAACCAGACCCCCAGACGGTTAATGTGTTTTTGGTGAATGTCCGACTGGTTCAGTACTCTGAATCTGACCGGGCCCATAACGGTTAATCAGCTACAGCCCTTTAACGCGACAGATATCTAATCTAAATCTCAATTTATATATATATGTAACTATTTCCCTATGTACTATCACTATTTGAGTGTGTAAAAAGTCACTCTCCATCTTTCTTTATGTGGGCCTACTTCTCAAACTTACCCTGGTGCCTTTGAATGGCTATTTTCCTTCTGTTGTATCATCTGCACCACTCAGCTTGGTGCCATCTGAAAATGTGTTGAGGGTGCACTCCATCTCATTGTCTATGTCATTGATAAAGGTATTGAAAAGCACTGGTCCCAAGACAGACCCCTGAGGGACACTACTAGTCACCAGCCTCTACCTGGGCATTGAGCTTTTGACTGCAACACTCTGTGTGGCCATCCAGCCAATTCCGTATGCACCGAGTGGTCCACCCATCATATCCATATCTCTCCACTTTGGAGAGAAGGATGTCATGTGCAACCATGTCAAAGGCCTAACAGAAGGCCAGGTAGATGACATTGGTTGGTCCTCTTTTGTCAACTGATGCCGTCACTCCATCACAGAAAACCAATAGAGAGTTTTGGCATGATTTGCCCTTGCTGTCTGTCTCAGATCACCTTCTTGGTTTGCCTGTGCCTTGATACTGTTTTCAAAAGGATCTGTTCCATGTTCTTTTCAGGCATAGAGGTGAGGCTCACTGGTCATCCTTTCTACCTTTTTTAAAAATGGAAATGGACACCCCTTTTTCAAGTCACCATAGATGTCACCTGACTGCCATGACATTTCAAATATGATGGAAAGAAGATTTGCAACTCCACCACCCAGTTGCGTCAGGACACTGGATTGCATGGCATTGGACCTCCTGGAATTGTACCTCTTCTCCATGTCTGTTGTTACCAGTTATCATTTCTCATCCATCAAAGGGTACACTCTCCTTGGTCTTCCTTTTCTGACCAATGTACCTATACAATCCCCTTCATGTTAGTCTTTTCATCTCTTGCCAAGTTCAGTTTCAGTTGAATCAAATTATATTTTCTACATTTCTTTCTAATTCCTCTATATTTACAAGTACTAACCTCAGCAGTGCTGTGTTGATAATAACAGCCAGATATTATCCATGTGGCATTTATACAAAATCAGTATTTCAAAAAGCAATATTTGTGCCCCCAGCACAAGAAGGCTGTAGGACTGTTAGAGCCAGAGGGTCCAGAGGAGGGCCATGAAGATGATCAAGGGACTGGAGCACCTCTCCTATGAAGATAGGCTGAGGAAGTTAGGATTGTTCAGCCCGGAGAAAAGAAGGCTCTGGTGAGACCTTATTGTGGCTTCCAGTACCTAAAGGGACCTACAGAAAAGCTGAAGGACTCTTTTTCAGGGAGTGTAGTGATAGGACAAGGAGTAATGGCTTGTTCTACTCTAAGACAGGATAGATTTAGAATAGGTATTTGGAAGCAATTATTTCCTCAGAGGGTGGTGAGGCAGTTGCACACCATAAACTGCAGGTTTCTGTGCTTTTCAATTCAATGTAGATGATCAAGCTGGGGATTGGTCTGCATGAAAATGATACAGAGTCTGTGGTGGGTATTTTAAAGAAAGAGTTAAAGAAGTCTGCGTTGTTGTGATATCATTGATGCTGTCTGAAGAAAGTTCTTGACCAGGAAGTTTCTGAAGTTTTCCACAGGTGTCTGAATTCAAGGATTGCATTGCTTAGCCAGAGAAATGAACTTTAGAAGAAGAGAAAATCCGAGGGAAGTTAGAGCAGGAAGGCTTATACCATGTCAAAAAACCTGAATATCCTGGGATAAATGCTTAGCTTGACAGACAAAATGAGGTTTCCATGCAGGGAAATTGTTTGCCTGAATTTTCTGGAAGAGTTTCCCAGTGACTAAGCAAACGAATGGGAAAGGACCCTCTTGAGAACGCCCTTTGTTCTTCCAGGTCCTATTTCAATCCATACTCTGATCCGTCCAGAGGGAAATCCGTTTCATCCTCATGTGGTTTACTTTGCCGTGAGTCTGATCAACGGAGACACAGGGCAGCCATGCACAGTAGTCCTCTCCGCTAAGAAAGCCTTCTCCTTCCAACAGGGATGTCAGGGTGAGCTCTGTAGTGAGACAGGGAACAAGATGAAGGCTGGTGATTCCTAGGTCTGAGCGAGCACCATTGCAGGTTACCCACCCGAAGATAAGGGAGTACAAGACTCTATGCAGAGATCACAGAAACAGCAAGAACTGGCTGACTTCAGAAGTCTGTCAAAGACACGAAAGGCTGAGAGGTGGAGAAAGAAAGCTCTTATTAAAATCCAGTCTGTTCCTTGGTAAGTTAGGAAGGAAATTAAAAATACATAATAAGTAGGTCAGAATCCTTTTTTATTTATTTTATTTTATTTTATTTTATTTTATTTTATTTTATTTTATTTTATTTTATTTTATTTTATTTTATTTTATTTTATTTTATTTTATTTTATTTTATTATTTTATTTTAATTTCTATACACAGCTCTGTTTTTTATGTATTTTTACCCTCTAGTCAGCTTTCAGTTTATCTTATTTTTGGACTGAAAATGTGTAACTATCACAAATTATAAAAAAGAAGTTGACAAGTAAACTGCAGTTCCTGGCACCAAGATGAGTTACAAGTGCTTAAAAATGTAGAGTAAGAGCTAACCCAACAGACTGGTTTTTGCTACAGCCTTTCTCTGATGAGCCCACCTCTCTGGTAATTTCTCACTCATCTTCAGCCGTGTCTTAACCTTACTTCTTCTGTCCATAAGCAAACCTGATTGTTGAAGTGAATCTTGTCTTTATGTCCTTGGTCTTGCTTTCAAGCCATAGCCACTGGAAAAGAGTGGAGTCTGGGAAGAAGACCCGAAGAGTAACTTTCATAGGAAGAAAATGAACTGGTTTTACTGTCCATCAGTGTCACCATTTTACTGTGCTGGAGAGAGTGAAGCAATGCAACAACAACTCTGTAAAAATATGATGTTGTCCTTGTTCTTTTCTCCTTTGAAAGAAAGTTTGTCTTGCAGTCTCCTGTTGGATGTCCTCTTTCATCCCAGTGTGTTAGTTGTCATGCCAGAATTGGCACTCCCATTTCCATGCAGTAGAACAGCCGGACTTGTCGAAGAATGCAGCCAAAGCTGGTTGCAATACCACCACCTCCAATACCAGCAGTTTCTGTACTTCCTCGCAGGTGTTTGTCTTCCATGGGGGTGACAGCTGAATTGTGTGCAGAAGGATTGACTGAGGCTGGCACAGATCCAAAGGCAAGTCTCCTCTTGGCTTGCTGTCTTCCTCTGGCCAGATGTTGCCACTGTGGAGCAGAGGCTGCTGGAAACCAATTCTTGTTCAAGCAGTCAGTTGCTCAGTTCCGACAACAGGCTTCCAGCACTAAGTCTTGAGCAATCTTCACTGGGAAAGCTATGTGTTTCTGCAGCAAGGCTCTTTTTTCTTTCAGGGGCTTCTGCTCTGAGACAATTTGGAGTAGAGAGAAGCATTTTCTGAAAGACTCTTCTGGGCAGAGGATCTTCATTGTTAGTCTTGTAGTAGCACATGCTCTGAGATTTCCATCAAATTAGGTTTTGGACATAGATGTAGAGAAGATTGACATGGGGTTTCTAGGTCTGTATTTCTTGATGTCCACTTGGTATGGAACAAATCAAAGAGGCATACTGTATTCTTGTGCCTCTTTCCTCCTAATGAATTAATCTTTCCCTTTTTTCTACAAGAATGGGTGAAATAAATGTCATGCTCGTGTAAGGTGATCTACAGCTTATCTTCTGGCACAACCGCAATGTTGTCATCTGAAATCCAAGGTTACTCTGCACTGTAACCTAGTCATCAGCTGTCACCCAACTTGCGAGCATTTCTAACCAGTCCTACCTGACCAGTCAGGCGTTTTTGTCAAATGCTCCAGGGAATTCTATACAGATTGTACAAGTGTGACTTTTGCTTCAATATGCACATTACAGACCCTTCACTTCAGAATGAGAACTACCAAGAATTCACGAGCTTCTTCCTCTAAGCCCAGAATGCACGGTGATGTGTTTGCGTTCTGCTCTGCAAAATGGCATGGCAACTTTACAACAGCTACAGACTTCTGCGTAGTAGCTTTTTACTTAGTGTCAATCCCAGCTAAGATGCTTGCTTTTCCCATGAGTCTTGTTTTCCCCACTCTTATTCCACTTCAAGAAAGACATTTGGTCATCTCTTTTCCTTTATCCGCACGGGACACTGCTACCTGTGTTTTTCTCACATCTATTTCATGGCTGATCTTTGTCTCCACTTCCTCTGTTATAAATCCCTACATCTGTTAGATTTGGACTCCTGTTTTCAAACACCTTGGTAACTTTTTGCTTTTTGAGATGCTTCTACTTTCTTGAAGAAGAAAGACCTGGATGTACAAGTCAAGTATCTCCAAAGAAAGGAAGCATGCAGAATTCATGAGAAAAGCCACAAAGCAAATTGCCAGCTGATACACAGCATACCTGATCGTTTTGTTTTCCAAGATATTAAAAACACCACTGCTGTGCTGGCCAAGAGGAAATGTGGCAATTCCCTTCTGGCTTGGAGTACTTACGACACTCAAGATACTAATGCTCATCTGGTATCTTTTCAATATTGAGTACCTTGTGTTCTTTTGCCCAAGGTGAAGACAGGCAGTTTTGGAACCAACAGACTACACCTGGGTAGCCAGATAGCATACCATATAGGTATCCTTCTTCACTTCTATGAAATTCTGAAGTGGTTCACCTGGGAAATATAACAGCAGCATAGTTGTTAGACAGTCAGTCATGTGAAAGGCTTTGTTCAATTGACTGCTGCTTGTAAGCAATAATTACATCATGACAGAAAGTGACAGACTGACATCATTGTTTAGTGCATAACTCCGGTCTGTATGTGAATAGCTGGATTAGTAGGAATGGGGAAGAACCACATAAGTAAGTCTACACAGGAAATAAAGATAGATAGAATCGTTTTTGTCTGTTCTTCTAAAAGCTGTCTATTAATTATGAAGCCACAGCACTGCTTCAAATGCTGGAATTGACACTGTTCCTGTAAATTGACACTGTTCCTTTCATTTCATTAGACCAACTACACAGAGTTGTATAGAGAAGACTATTCTTGTGAAGAAGAGTTGTATAGCATAGCCTAAGCACCCTCAATTGAAGCAGGTAAAATCATACCTAGCAAAGAACATGTCTTTCTTTCATGAGGTAAGTGTAAGAGCATTCCCAAAATTCCGTCCTGACTTGGGGAACAACAAACCAAAACGGTGCAAAAGAAATCATGAGCCACTGGGATGAGTGCTCTGGCAAGCAGACCCAGATTCTTCAGATTCTTTGCAGCAAATCTACCCAGGCTATCATTTGCACTTCCTATCTACTTCAGTGCAACCAACTTTTGATTTATCCTCGGAGTATTTCTCAAGTTTTTCAGTCCTTCCCCAGACCTCTCCCCTTCACACGGGCCATGAAGCCCACCTTCAGCCAGAGAGGAGGCATGGCCACCCTGAAGAAAGAAAATGAATGGGGACAGTCCCTGCCACCTCATCCTAGTACTACGTACTGGGACCAGGTTGCCATAGGCGTCTGTCCCTGGAGTGGAGCAGGGTGGAGCATTAATCAGAAAGGAATTTGTCTCTATTGCCGAGAGCAAGCCACATTCCTCATGGATATCACAAGTCTTCTTTTCATTCCCTGTGGAGCTCTTGAAGCCCTCTGCTCAGGGAACCTCACTGCTGGAGACCCCTGTATGTTCTACAGGGACTCCTGGTACCTCAAGTGACCTGAGGCGTGGATTTCACAGCTCAACTGGAAGCTTGAGCCATGCATAAGCCTTAGGTATTGCAACCTGTTCCTTCCTTAGATCTCTCCTTACCTACGTATGGACAAGATTGTCAGGTGTTGTTTTTGAACCTTCCAGTACCCACTAATCACTGAATTGGAAAAGCCAATCTGAAAGCAAGGACTGGATTTCCAACAAAAAACGGAGAGAAGCCCTGGCAAAGCTGTTGTGAACAATAGCCCCCTCTTGTGTGTTAAAGGAGCAGCAGGGCTGTGTCTGCATAGGCCTGAGCTTTGGAGCTTTACGCAAACTTGGTAAACTTGTGAGGAAAGCAACCAGTGCAAGTGGCTTCCCCAAGGGGTGACTGCACAGAAGCAAACGCCTGACAGTGGCTGCCCAAGCTGACGGCTTAGCTCTGGTCTGGATATATCATAAGCTTTGTTGTGCAGGGTAGAAGTGAATTTCCGTCATGAAAAACAGCCCGGTGCTGGATGATATCATGTTTATTTCATAAAGAAGCAAGGAGGAAGGAAAAGATGACTGTTTTCTCAGACTCTTGCACATCCTCAGCACATTGAGCATGTAGGTCCTAGCACTGCACTAGTAAGGGAAGACCTCAACCAGGAGCAGATTATTCTTGATTAATTTAAACTGGGGGAGCGGGAATCACACCAGACAAAGACGTCCTTTTCACCAACATAGTTTATTTTGCATGTCACGGCTCTATACGAAGACAGTAAAAAGGTAACAAATAAGGCAATATTCCCCCCTTCCCCTTCCCTCTCCTCCCCTCCACTTCCTTCCCCGACTCTCTCCTCCCCTATACTCCCCTACACTCCCCCCCCCTACGCTCCCCTACACTCTCCTCACCTACACTCCCCTACACACACCTCCCCTACACTCCCCTACACACTGCTCCCCTACACTCCCCTACGCTCTGCTCCCACAGAATCACAGAATCTCTAGGTTGGAAGAGACCTCAAGATCATCGAGTCCAACCTCTAACCTAACACTAACAGTACCCACTAAACCATATCCCTAAGTTCTACATCTAAACGTCTTTTGAAGACTTCCAGGGATGGTGACTCCACCACCGCCCTGGGCAGCCCGTTCCAGTGCCTAACAACCCTTTCAGTAAAGAAATTCTTCCTAACATCTAACCTAAAACTCCCCTGGCGTAACTTAAGCCCATTCCCCCTCGTCCTGTCACCAGGCACATGGGAGAACAGGCCAACCCCCACCTCTCTACAGCCTCCTTTAATGTACTTATACAGAGCAATAAGGTCACCCCTGAGCCTCCTCTTCTCCAGGCTGAACAAGCCCAGCTCCTTCAGCCGCTCCTCATAGGACTTGCTCTCCAGGCCCCTCACCAGCTTCGTCGCCCTTCTTTGGACCCGCTCAAGCACCTCCATGTCCTTCTTGTAGCGAGGGGCCCAAAACTGAACACAGTACTCGAGGTGCGGCCTCACCAGAGCCGAGTACAGGGGGACAATCACCTCCCTAGCCCTGCTGGTCACACTGTTTCTGATACAAGCCAGGATGCTGTTGGCCTTCTTGGCCACCTGAGCACACTGCTGGCTCATATTCAGCCGACTGTCCACCATCACTCCCAGGTCCTTCTCTGCCTGGCAGCTCTCCAACCATTCCTCTCCCAGCCTGTAGCTCTGCTTGGGGTTATTGCGGCCCAGGTGCAGGACCCGGCACTTGGCCTTGTTGAACTTCATACAGTTGACCTCAGCCCATCGGTGCAGCCTATCCAGATCCTCCTGCAGAGCCTTCCTACCCTCAAGCAGATCGACGCACGCACCTAGCTTGGTGTCATCTGCAAACTTACTGAGGGTGCACTCAATGCCGTCATCCAGATCATTGATGAAGATGTTGAAGAGGGCCGGCCCCAGCACCGAGCCCTGGGGGATGCCACTAGTGACTGGCCTCCAACTGGACTTGGCTCCATTTACCACAACTCCTTGGGCCCGGCTATCCAGCCAGTTTCTAACCCAACGAAGTGTGCGCCAGTCGAAGCCAAGAGCAGCCAGTTTCTTGAGGAGAATGCTGTGGGAGACGGTGTCAAAAGCCTTGCTGAAGTCAAGGTAGACCACATCCACAGCCTTTCCCTCGTCCACCCAGCGCGTCACTTTGTCGTAGAAGGAGATCAGGTTCGTCAAGCAGGATCTGCCTTCCATAAACCCATGCTGACTGGGCCTGGTCGCCTGCTTGCCCTTCAAGTGCCACATGATGACTCCCAAGAGGATCTGCTCCATGAGCTTCCCTGGTACTGAGGTCAAACTGACCGGCCTGTAGTTCCCCGGGTCTGCCCTCCGGCCCTTCTTGTAGATGGGCGTCATGTTTGCTAGCAGCCAGTCAACTGGGACCTCCCCCAATAGCCAGGACTGCTGATAAATGATGGATAGGGGCTTGGCCAGCTCCTCTGCCAGTTCTCTCAGTACCCTTGGGTGGATCCCATCCGGCCCCATCGATTTGTGCACATCCAAGTGCCGTAGCAGGTCACCAACCAGTTCTTCGTGGATGGTGAGGGCCACATCCTGCTCCCCGTCCCCTTCCACCAGTTCTGGGTACTGGGTATCCAGAGAGCAACCGGTTTTGCCGCTAAAGCCTGAGGCAAAGAAGGCATTAAGCACCTCCGCCTTTTCCTCATCTCTTGTAACTAAGTTTCCCCCTGCATCCAGTAAAGGATGGAGATTCTCCCTAGTCCTCCTTTTTGTGTTGATGTATTTATAAAAGCGTTTTTTGTTATCTTTAACAGCAGTAGCCAGATTGAGCTCCAGATGAGCTTTGGCCTTCCTAATCTTGTCCCTGCACAGCCTCGCTACATCCTTATAGTCCTCCTTAGTGGCCTGCCCAATTTTCCAAAGATTATAAACCCTCTTTTTTCTCCTAAGCTCAAGCCACAATTCTCTGTTGAGCCAGGCTGGTCTTCTTCCCCGCTGGCTCATCTTTGGGCGCATGGGAATAGACTGCTCCTGTGCCATTAGGATTTGCCTCTTAAAGAGTGCCCAGCCTTTCTGGACCCCTCTGCCCTTCAGAACCGCCTCCCATGGGACTCCACCAACTAGTGTCCTGAGCAGCCCAAAGTCAGCCCTCCGAAAGTCCAATACAGTGGTTTTACTGGTTCCCTTCCTGGCCCCGCCAAGAATAGTGAACTCCACCATTTCGTGGTCACTCTGCCCAAGACTGCTCCCGACAATCACATCCTCCACCAGTCCTTCTCTGTTTGTGAAGAGAAGGTCTAGCAGGGCACCACCCCTGGTAGGTTCACTAACCAGCTGCGTCAGGAAGCTATCTTCCACGCTCTCCAGAAACCTCCTAGACTGCTTCCTCTGGGCTGTGTTGTGCTTCCAGGATATGTCAGGGAAGTTGAAGTCCCCCACGAGTACAAGCGCCGACGATTTCGCAACTTCTGTCAGCTGCCTGTAGAACTCCTCATCCGTCTCCTCATCCTGGTTCGGCGGTCTATAGCAGACCCCGACCAGGACACTAGCCTTGTTGTCCCTGCCGATCCTAACCCAAAGGGACTCGATCTTGTCATTCCTAGCCTCGAGTTCTACAACATCGAAAGACTCTCTAATATAGAGAGCCACACCGCCACCCCTTCTGTGCTGCCTGTCCCTTCTGAAGAGCCTATAGCCAGGCATTGCAGCACTCCAGTCATGAGACTGGTCCCACCATGTTTCCGTGATGGCAACCAAGTCGTAGCCTGCCCGCTGCACGATGGCTTCCAGCTCCTCCTGTTTGTTACCCATGCTGCGTGCATTGGTGTAGATGCACTTCAGCTGGGCCTTTACCTTATCCTCCGGCCTTGCCATTGCTCCCCCTGGCACAGCCCCAACAGTCCTTGCTTCAGCCCCATCCCCCTTCTTACCTAGTTTAAAGCCCTATCAATGAGCCCCGCCAGCTCCTGGCCCAGGATCCTTTTTCCCCTAAAGGATAGGGACCCGTCTACGGCCATCAGACCAGGTGCTGAGTAAACTGCCCCATGGTCGAAAAACCCAAGATTTCTGCGTAGGCACCAGCCCCGGAGCCACGTGTTTAACAGGTGGGCTTTCTTTGTCCTCTCCGTACCCCTCCCTGTCAACGTAGGGATGGACGAAAACACTACCTGCACTCCTGCTCCGTCCACTAACCGTCCCAGCCCCCTAAAGTCTCTTTTGATTGCCTTCAGGCTTCTGTCTTCAATGTCGTCACTGCCCGCATGGACTATCAGAAGAGGATAATAATCAGAGGGGCGTACCAGTTTGGGGAGCTTCCTGGCAACATCCCTGACCCTGGCCCCAGGGAGGCAGCAGACTTCCCTACGGGTAGGGTCAGGCCGACAAATAGGGCCCTCTGTCCCCCTAAGGATAGAGTCTCCCATGACAATCACCCTTCTTTCTTTCTTGGTGGAGGCAGTCCTGATGCGTGGAGTCGACCTCCTCGCCCTAGGCATCCTCCTGGGAACACTTTCTATCTCTTCCACAGTCGCTGGTCTCTCAATCTCCAGGGCCTCAAATCTGTTTCGTAAGGGCACCTGGGAAGGTGGGGCTGGAAGGGGAGGGCATCGCCTGCCATGTCGCGCAGGGACCTGTCTCCACTCCTCCTCAACTCCCAGATCCCCTCCCTCTGTCCGACGGCGACAGGGCAGGGGGTCCACCCCCGTTTGGGGTGTCTCACCCTGGTACCTCTCCTTGAGGCCCTGCAGGGAGTTGCTCCAGAAGTCTATCTCCCGCAAGGGTAGTCTATCCCCTACCCTCCCCTTCACTCAGTTCCCCTACACTCCCTTTCCCTACACTCCACTCCACTCTCCTCTCCTACACTCCCCTACACTCTCCTCCCCTATGCTCCCCTACACTCTCCTCACCTACAATCCCCTCCCCTACACTACCCTACACTACCATACACTACCCTACACTCCACTACACTCTGCTCCCCTGCCCTCCCCTGCCCTCCCCTGCCCTCCCTTGCCCTCCCGTGCCCTCCCTTGCCCTCCTCTGCCCTCCCCTGCCCTCCCCTCCCCTTCTCGTTTTTACCCTTCCCTCCCCTCCCTCCCGTTCTCTTCATTCCCTCCCCATCCCTCCCGTCTTCTCCTTTCTTCTTCTCCTCTCTTCTCCTTTCTTTCACAAATTGCAATGGAGAACAGGGAGAAGCATCACTTCCAGTCACTTCCTTCGTTCTCGTAGCTTGTGTCACTGCCTGATTCGTGGCAATCCATCAGCAGGATCCAGAAGCGTTCCAGCTGCTGTGCTACTAGGTGAGCAGCAATCTCCAAGTGGCTATCACGGACTTCTTGCTGTGGCTCGGACACGGCACTTTCAAGTCCACCCTGGCTAGGCCATGTCCTCTTGCTCTGTCCCCATCTACATTACAGTTCTGCTTAGAAGCCGAAGCACGGTGCTGAAGTACTTCCACTCCTTCCATTTGCAAGGATTGAGTTTGTCTAGCCAAGTGGTTTCTGTCAAGAGAACACAAGAAAGAGGTTTTGGTTAGAAACAACTCAAGGAGGACTTCTTTTCCACATGGGCAAGGAATAGTCACGCTTTTCTAATGGAGACTCCAGTGGAAGAGAGAATGACAGATCATGCCGAGAGCTTTGAAATATCCCTTGGGGATGCCTAGTGCAGAGGACCAGAGGAAAGCTGTCCAAAGGACACCAGAGAGTCACTCTGAATTACTTCCTCACAGACACATGTCCTTACTATGTCTAATATGGCTTCATGTCTGATATGGCTTCAGCTGGTTTCAGGGTTCTTGTTCGCCTAAAACCTAAATTCGCAGTTGTAAATGAAGATGGAAAGATTGACAAATGTATAAATCACTGATGGGAAAAAAAAAAAAAAAAAAAGTGCTTTGAAAATTTTGGCCATTGGCCCTGGAAAGCATCAAAGTACTGTCCTCTGAAGCAAATGCCTTCTTCTCTTGATACCTAAGGAGGTAAATCAATCCAATGTTGTAACATTAGAAAAGCAAACACTAAACACAAGCAAAGGAGAAGAACAAGTAAGCAATTGCAATGCCTATGGGGCTATTGCAGGGTTAGGCAAAGAACTATTGTGCCATGAAATCTTGGGATAGAAGAAATATTATGTGCATTTTTTACTGTTTCATTTGTTGAGCTCTGTTTGGAAGGGAGTGAATCTGTCAGGATTAGATATCTAATTTAGAAGTGGAATTAAAATTGTTTTCTTTTTTTTTTTTTTTTCCTCTTGAGTTCACTCCTTCTTATAGGATTTCGTAATAGAATAGGTATATATTAAAAAAAAAAAAAAAGATTCCAAGCAGGTAATCATATTCACAATTATTTTTTCAATCCAGAAACAATAGCAAGGATGAGCTGAAAAGTATTTCTATGCCATTAGAGTGTCAAGGTGTGTCCCATACATTAGTAACAGTCAGAGGATTCATTTTGGAGAACAAAAGATATCTTGAAAGAAGTAAAGACAGAAGTAAATATGTATGCATGTATATCTCCCTCTCTCTACAGAAACCTAAGAAACTCGTCTGCAGGTTAGCTTCTTGCTCTCTCTTCTCAAGTTCTAGTGAATACAGCATCAGTGTGTGTTCCAAACATTACCCTCAGTCCAGCACGGATACACACAAGAGGTCAGTCTGCAGGTTGCGCAGGCCAAGAAACTGCTCTGGCTTGATGGGAAGAGCCAAGGCAGAAGTTGCTGTCAGAGAAAAGATGCTGTCAAAGCGTGTCACGTCCATGCTAGAGCCTCTCTCCCACCATCTAGCTCTACTGCATCTAGATACATCTATACTAGAGCGTCGCTACTTAGCCAGTCTGGGGGATCTTAGGAGCCTTCTGAAGACCCAGAGGAGGGGCTGTTTGTCCTTTCTGTTTTTACAGCCCGTGAAAACTCTTACCGTTTGACACAGAGTGGCTGAAAAACACAAAGTGGACTTGCAATCTTCACAGCTTTGAAGCAAGTGGAGATTGTGGAGGTTGTGGAGTAACCAAGGAAACCGTTGATCTAGAAGCAGCCTACAGATTGTGTTTAGCCAGGGCCTTGTATTGCCCTTCTGGCTGATCTGCCAGCAATTCAATAAAGTCTCCCTGGCAAGCCAGCTCTGGAGTCACCCAAAACTTGGTGAAACCCATGAGATTGGAAAGGAGACAGTTGCACTCCATAAACTGCAGGTTTCTGTGCTTTTTGCTTGCTTGCTTGCTTGTTTTCCAGGCTTCATTGGATTAGCTGGACAAGTTGGCAGCTGCCTACAGACAAATACCTTATCAGGAGTCTAAACTACGGGATTGCTCTAACTGAGAACAAGGAATTGGACTTGACGTCCTTTGGAAGTCTTTCCAGCTACGCTTTCTACCACTACAGAAATGCACCTGATTCTTTCACAAAGCTTACGGGTGCTGACTGCAAATAGTCCTCATCATTCTCCATTGCCTTCCTCATCTCCATTCTCCTTTGGCCCGTGAAGCTTTTCCGAGCAGAGATGAAGATCAGCTCTAATACGCAGTCTGGCATTCTGCAAAGGAAAAGAAGAATCCTCCTGAAAACTCTTTGCAACCTCACCCGCCATCCCCAAAGCAAAGAAGAGCAAAAGAACAGCGCTTGATCACAGCAAGCAGAAACTCGAGCATAGGTCTCCTGCAAGTGTAGCGGGGTTCAACAGCTGCCAAACAAGCTTAAGGAGCACACCCAGAATCAAGTCCATCCAACAAGTGCTTGAAAGAGTTAGGTTTTCTTAGGCGTGAGGAATGAAAAAGAAAGCAAGAACTGACCAGTTACCAGCACACAGTTTCCCTCGAGCTTGCTTGGCTTCATTCTGCACCTGAGGCCGGGCTCCCAAGCAGGACTGAGCAGCATTGTGCAGAAATGCCAAAGCCTCCCCAGCCGTGCTGGATCTTCAGCCCCAAGGGCTTTGGCTCTGTTGCCTCCTCAGCAACATGGGCAATTGCCCAGGCAAGCCGGTGTCCAGCAGCTCGACTCAGGAAGCGCAGCCCCCACTTGCCACCGCTTGCCGCTCACGCTAGGAGCCCCCGCGGCGGTGGCAGCCGTTGCGCGACGCTTGGTGCGGTGCGGTGCGGTGCGGGCAGAGGGCTGCGGGCTCCTTCTCCTCGGGGCGGCTCCGCCATGGGGCGTCCGCCGCGGGGCTGCTGAGGCAGCGGGGGGCTCCATGGGGGAGCGGAGGGCGACGTGCGCTGGGGCTGGGATGGGCCTGGGGCTGGGGCACCGCGCCGCCGCCGCCATGCCAAGCGGCACTCCTGGCATCTGTGCTGCAGAGCCAGCCAGTGTGATGCCTTGGCATTTGTGACTTCACAGAATCACAGAATGTCTACGTTGGAAGAGACCTCAAGACCATCGAGTGCCAAACAAAGGCAACTCTGCATTTCCTTCTTAAACACATGCTTTCTTCAGAAAAACAAAACAAAACAAAACAAAACAAAAAAACAGAACTTCATCCCTCACACGGGACTCCCGAAGTGAGCCTGCAGGGGCTGCCAAAGGCAGCAGCTCCTCAAGCACTGCTCCCACATGGCTCCCTACCACGGGTTCCATCCATCCCCCAGGAGCAAACTTGGTCAAACTAAACCCCTTTGGAGATATTGGATGGCAGGCCTTACCAAATGCCAGACAAAGGAGAAGATCTAACACATTTAGGAAACCAATATTTGCAACAACATCTTACAGTTTTGTGCAAGCAACTAGAACAAATCAAGAAGAATGTTTTAGGCACTAGACCTTTTATTTGCCTCCCAAGGGGAAGGATGCACTTGAATCAATCTTAGTTGCTGTATGTGTGTAAATGAGGCAGGAAGAATTGAGACTGAGCACGAAAACTTTTGGGGAAAGACTAAGGTAATTAGGTGATTAGTCTAAGGTGATTACGTAAGGTAATTCAAGATGACACCTCCTGGGGTTTTCGAGAATTATGCAACAAAATAACCTTTTGGTTTCCCAACTTTTCTTGGCTTAAGCAATTGTTTAGAGGAATACTGATCTTCTTTTTAATAGTAGTAGTATTGACTTGTGTAGTGGTGCAATGTGCATTTTGGTGCTGTGTGAAGGACTAGATCGTTATGGTACCTGGAAGTGTAACTGAAACAAGCACCAAGTCAAAACTGGTAAGAATTTTATGAAAACTTTCAATCAAGAAGGATTGTAATAAGCCAAAGAATTTGCTTAGGCTCAAGAAAAGGGGGGACTTGAGACAGGGAACAAGATAAAGACTGGTGATTCCTCGGTCTGATCTAGCACCATGGTATGTTAAGGACCCGAAAGACGTGGAAGTGAAAGACTGTATGTATACATCATGTAACCAGCAAGACTGACTTGACTGCTCCGATCTATCGAAGACAGGAAAGGCCAGATTAGCAGCAAGGAAGACTTCTGCCCTTCAACAGAGGACCACCAGAGTGCGCCGCACGACCACCCAAGGACTCCAGTCTGCATATGAATAGAGAAGGGAACCTACCTGACTGATTGTTCAGAGACCTGATGACTATGCAAGAGACTTAGAGGCTGAATGAAATGAATATTACTAATACAAGCATACTGCCAGTAACCCTTAGTGTGTGTATTAGACAGAGGGATCCCCCACACACCTGGTGCTGTAATAAAGAATACCTGCTTAATAACTTTGGTTATTGAGTTTTCACGGCGTCAATGCTCACCTATGAAACAATTGGAAATTTGGCACTAGGTAACCAGATGAGAAAAATGCCTGGCAGCACCAAAATAAGTCACTGGGACAGGCAAGAAAGATGTCTGGTGGCACCTGCTGAATACATACAACTGGAACAAGTACTGATCCCCAGAAGAAGTTGTCAAGAGCAGATGAAATCAATTCCTGCTCTTTTTGGGAGGGAACAGAAAGCTTGAACCATCAACTGAGGAAAGAAGAAAGAAGACTGAATGATTAGGAGAGGCTCCCAGGCATGAACACCTTGGCCTTGGTGACCAAGGACCACCTAATTGCATTGCCATCTGCACTTAGCACATCACCTCATCTTCTGTGTTGTATGCTCACCATTTATCGAAAGTCAGTTTGTTAAGAACTCATTGGTTTGTATTGGTAAGGACAATGACTGGCAATATTTAAAAACCAAGTATTAATAGCATGAATTACTTAGGAACTTCAGTACTTCTTTCAAAGCTTGAAACTGCCCCGATTTTTCTGTCTCTTAAGCACTCCAGTCATAGGGATGTCCAGCTAATTCCCTGGATGATGTATGAATGTAGATAGTAATTTGTAACACTAAGGATCTGACCTTTCCTTTTCAGAACAAGATTACGTATGCCATTGAACTTGCTGATTTTATTATGGTTTTCCTTGGATTCACCAGTTAATCTTTGGTAATGCTTACATGGAACACAAAAGTTAATCAGAAGGAACACTTTCTTTACCAGGTTGCTGGTGCTGCTGGTGCTGTTATTGGCTTCTTCCTGATTTCTGTTGTTCTATGTGTAAATAATCTGTTTGTTAAATAATGGAATTTCACATCATTTTCTTTGTTATCTTACTGTGCAAAGACTATTAGAAGCCTAACCTATTTAACTGGGGGGAGACTCAGTTTCAGATGTCATTCAGAATAGCTCTTGCTAAATATTTGTCTACCTTTTTCTGTATTATAACAGAACATGTACAGGTGGAATTCTGGATTACAACTTTCCACAAACTTACCTGAATAGCCAGATGATGATGATGATGATGATGATGATGATGATGATGATGATGATTGTTATTATTTCAATTTATTTATTTATTACTTTGTGTGTTCATTTTAATGGTAGGTTAGCTTGACTTCAAGTTTGTAAATGGATAGTTTCACTTTCTGTCTTCGGAAAATTAAAATTGTTGAATGGCAAGTGCTTCTTGAACAGGCATTAATTAAAACCTGCTCTCCCAAGGAATGCTGATGAACCATTGTGGTACAAGAAGTTTGTTTCTTCAGGAACACACCTAGATCAGCTGAAGTAAGACCACAGAAGGCTGCAAAAAAGAGGAAACTCAGGTGTATGGATTTCTTCTTTGCATAGTAGCTGAACCTCAAGCTGAGCCTCATTCCCAGCCTCCAGTTCCATGACATCAAAACACTCTCTCATATAGAGAGCCACACCACCCCCCCTTCTATGTTTCCTGTTCCTTCTGAAGAGCCTATAGCCAGACATTGCAGCACACCAGTTCTGAGAGTGGTGCCACCAAGTTTCCGTGATGGCAACCAAGTCATAGCCTGCCTGCTGCACGATGGCTTCCAGCTCCTCCTGTTTGTTACCCATGCTGTGTGCATTAGTGGAGATGCACTTCAGTTGGGCCATTGCTTTCTCCTCTGGCCTAGCCATTGTTCCCCCTGGCACACCTCCAACAAGCCTTATTTCAGCCCCATCCCCCTTCTTACCTGGTTTAAAGCCCTCTCAATGAGCCCTGCCAGCTTCTGTGCTAGGATCTGTTTTCTCTTTAGAGATACGGACCCATCTGCAACCATCAGGCTGGGTGCTGAGTAAAGTGCCCCATGGTCAAAAAAAAAATATTTCTGTGTTGGCACCAGCCTCTGAGCCACGTGTTTATCAGGTGGGCTTTCTGTGTCCTCTCTGTACCCCTCCCTGCCACCATAGGGATGGACAAAAACACCACCTGTCCTTCTGCTCCATCCACTAACCGTCCCAGTCCCCTAAAGTCCCATTTGATAGCCTTCAGGCTTCTCTCTTCAGTAGTATCACTGACAGCCAGGACTATCAAAAGAAGATAGCAATCGGAGGGGCAAACCAGGTTGGGAAGCTTTCTGGCAATGTCCCTGACCCTGGCCCCAGGGAGCCAGCAGACTTCCCTACAGGTAGGGTCAGGCTGACAAATAGGTCCCTCTGTTCCCCTGAGAAGGGAGTCACCCACAACAATCACCCTTCCGTCTTTCTTGGTGGAGGCAGTCTTGAGGCATGGAGTTGACTTTGTCACCCTAGACATCCTTCTGGGTAGACTTTCTACCTCTTCCTCACCTACTGGTCTCTCAAGCTCCAGGGCCTCCAATCTGGTATTTAAGGGTACCTGGGAAGGTGGGGCCGGTAGGGGGGGTTGCTGCTTGCAAGGTCGAGCAGGGACCTGTCTCCATTCCTCCTCAACTCCCAGGTCCCCTCCATTTGCCTGACAGCAACAGGGCAGGCCCCCCCCCCCCCATTTGGGGTGTCTCACCCCAGTACCTCTCCTTCAGGCATGGCAGGGAGTTGCTGCACCAGGCTATCTCCCACTCACACGCCCTGATGGCCCTCAACCTCTCCACCTCCTCCTTGAGCCCTGCCACCTACTTGCACCTCACAAACACGGTGTCTCCGCTGCCCTCAGAGGGCAGCAACAGGCTCAGGCACTCCCTGCATATAGATCTTGATATGCAGGTAAGAAGTGCTGCTTACTACCTGGCACAATGGTCAATTTTTGACAGATAAAAATGACTGAAATGAGCCAGTCAGGTGGAAAGGTCAGGTGAAAAGCAGTCAGGTTCTTCCTGCTTGAAGAACTGGACCTGAAAAACTCTGGCACCTGCAGAGCACTCAAAGGGCAGTCAAGCATGCCGTCTACTAATGCAGTTTCAGCCCACAGCTTCAGGATGATTTGTGCTAAGTCATGCTGTGGAGGAAAAAATCACCAGACCTTAAAACCACTTGAATTTATCCTTGCTTTTAAGGATCAGGGCACTTCCTAACCTCTGCTCTGATGTTTTCAAAACTGCAGTGAACATGAACTTAGTTTGTTCATGTTTAAATCCTCAGTGCACTGTGGTTCATACTCAGAAGATGATTACATAAAAACCAGAACACATCTAAACAGAACAGCCCAAGAAAATAATGCTTACAGAAATGTTGTGTTAATGTTCAATAACATTTATTGTATTCCCAACTCTACGTGGTATATGTTCACAAAGGAAGATGGTCATAGCTGCCGCTGTAACGGGAGCTGTCCATTATATCATCAGGAGAAAAGAGACTATTGCAAAAGTGTCAGTCTTGTTAGCTTCTCAAATATGCCAATATGCCACATACGCTGCTACAAAATCACAGGTCTGGTTTGGTGACAGAAAGAATTTGAGAACCTGTACTCATGAAAACACATTGTCAACATTTTTATAAGCATGCTTATATGTGAGTCCAAATGTATTCAAATGTACTTCAAAATGTCAGTTCCATGATACTCCTCCCTTCCTCCTTCCTTTCCTTCTTCCCTCCCTCCCTCACACCCCCCCCTCTCCCTGTCTCCCTCCCTCCATTACTCCCTTCCCTCTTTCCCCCCCTCATTCCCCCCATCCCTCCCACCTTGCATCTTTATGAAATAAACATGATATCATCCAGCACCGGGCTGTTTTTCATGACGGAAATTCACTTCTACCCTGCACAACAAAGCTTATGATATATCCAGACCAGAGCTAAGCCGTCAGCTTGGGCAGCCACTGTCAGGCGTTTGCTTCTGTGCAGTCACCCCTTGGGGAAGCCACTTGCACTGGTTGCTTTCCTCACAAGTTTACCAAGTTTGCGTAAAGCTCCAAAGCTCAGGCCTATGCAGACACAGCCCTGCTGCTCCTTTAACACACAAGAGGGGGCTATTGTTCACAACAGCTTTGCCAGGGCTTCTCTCCGTTTTTTGTTGGAAATCCAGTCCTTGCTTTCAGATTGGCTTTTCCAATTCAGTGATTAGTGGGTACTGGAAGGTTCAAAAACAACACCTGACAATCTTGTCCATACGTAGGTAAGGAGAGATCTAAGGAAGGAACAGGTTGCAATACCTAAGGCTTATGCATGGCTCAAGCTTCCAGTTGAGCTGTGAAATCCACGCCTCAGGTCACTTGAGGTACCAGGAGTCCCTGTAGAACATACAGGGGTCTCCAGCAGTGAGGTTCCCTGAGCAGAGGGCTTCAAGAGCTCCACAGGGAATGAAAAGAAGACTTGTGATATCCATGAGGAATGTGGCTTGCTCTCGGCAATAGAGACAAATTCCTTTCTGATTAATGCTCCACCCTGCTCCACTCCAGGGACAGACGCCTATGGCAACCTGGTCCCAGTACGTAGTACTAGGATGAGGTGGCAGGGACTGTCCCCATTCATTTTCTTTCTTCAGGGTGGCCATGCCTCCTCTCTGGCTGAAGGTGGGCTTCATGGCCCGTGTGAAGGGGAGAGGTCTGGGGAAGGACTGAAAAACTTGAGAAATACTCCGAGGATAAATCAAAAGTTGGTTGCACTGAAGTAGATAGGAAGTGCAAATGATAGCCTGGGTAGATTTGCTGCAAAGAATCTGAAGAATCTGGGTCTGCTTGCCAGAGCACTCATCCCAGTGGCTCATGATTTCTTTTGCACCGTTTTGGTTTGTTGTTCCCCAAGTCAGGACGGAATTTTGGGAATGCTCTTACACTTACCTCATGAAAGAAAGACATGTTCTTTGCTAGGTATGATTTTACCTGCTTCAATTGAGGGTGCTTAGGCTATGCTATACAACTCTTCTTCACAAGAATAGTCTTCTCTATACAACTCTGTGTAGTTGGTCTAATGAAATGAAAGGAACAGTGTCAATTTACAGGAACAGTGTCAATTCCAGCATTTGAAGCAGTGCTGTGGCTTCATAATTAATAGACAGCTTTTAGAAGAACAGACAAAAATGATTCTATCTATCTTTATTTCCTGTGTAGACTTACTTATGTGGTTCTTTCCCATTCCTACTAATCCAGCTATTCACATACAGACCGGAGTTATGCACTAAACAATGATGTCAGTCTGTCACTTTCTGTCATGATGTAATTATTGCTTACAAGCAGCAGTCAATTGAACAAAGCCTTTCACATGACTGGCTGTCTAATAACTATGCTGCTATTGTATTTCCCAGGTGAACCACTTCAGAATTTCATAGAAGTGAAGAAGGATACCTATATGGTATGCTATCTGGCTACCCAGGTGTAGTCTGTTGGTTCCAAAACTGCCTGTCTTCACCTTGGGCAAAAGAACACAAGGTACTCAATATTGAAAAGATACCAGATGAGCATTAGTATCTTGAGTGTCGTAAGTACTCCAAGCCAGAAGGGAATTGCCACATTTCCTCTTGGCCAGCACAGCAGTGGTGTTTTTAATATCTTGGAAAACAAAACGATCAGGTATGCTGTGTATCAGCTGGCAATTTGCTTTGTGGCTTTTCTCATGAATTCTGCATGCTTCCTTTCTTTGGAGATACTTGACTTGTACATCCAGGTCTTTCTTCTTCAAGAAAGTAGAAGCATCTCAAAAAGCAAAAAGTTACCAAGGTGTTTGAAAACAGGAGTCCAAATCTAACAGATGTAGGGATTTATAACAGAGGAAGTGGAGACAAAGATCAGCCATGAAATAGATGTGAGAAAAACACAGGTAGCAGTGTCCCGTGCGGATAAAGGAAAAGAGATGACCAAATGTCTTTCTTGAAGTGGAATAAGAGTGGGGAAAACAAGACTCATGGGAAAAGCAAGCATCTTAGCTGGGATTGACACTAAGTAAAAAGCTACTACGCAGAAGTCTGTAGCTGTTGTAAAGTTGCCATGCCATTTTGCAGAGCAGAACGCAAACACATCACCGTGCATTCTGGGCTTAGAGGAAGAAGCTCGTGAATTCTTGGTAGTTCTCATTCTGAAGTGAAGGGTCTGTAATGTGCATATTGAAGCAAAAGTCACACTTGTACAATCTGTATAGAATTCCCTGGAGCATTTGACAAAAACGCCTGACTGGTCAGGTAGGACTGGTTAGAAATGCTCGCAAGTTGGGTGACAGCTGATGACTAGGTTACAGTGCAGAGTAACCTTGGATTTCAGATGACAACATTGCGGTTGTGCCAGAAGATAAGCTGTAGATCACCTTACACGAGCATGACATTTATTTCACCCATTCTTGTAGAAAAAAGGGAAAGATTAATTCATTAGGAGGAAAGAGGCACAAGAATACAGTATGCCTCTTTGATTTGTTCCATACCAAGTGGACATCAAGAAATACAGACCTAGAAACCCCATGTCAATCTTCTCTACATCTATGTCCAAAACCTAATTTGATGGAAATCTCAGAGCATGTGCTACTACAAGACTAACAATGAAGATCCTCTGCCCAGAAGAGTCTTTCAGAAAATGCTTCTCTCTACTCCAAATTGTCTCAGAGCAGAAGCCCCTGAAAGAAAAAAGAGCCTTGCTGCAGAAACACATAGCTTTCCCAGTGAAGATTGCTCAAGACTTAGTGCTGGAAGCCTGTTGTCGGAACTGAGCAACTGACTGCTTGAACAAGAATTGGTTTCCAGCAGCCTCTGCTCCACAGTGGCAACATCTGGCCAGAGGAAGACAGCAAGCCAAGAGGAGACTTGCCTTTGGATCTGTGCCAGCCTCAGTCAATCCTTCTGCACACAATTCAGCTGTCACCCCCATGGAAGACAAACACCTGCGAGGAAGTACAGAAACTGCTGGTATTGGAGGTGGTGGTATTGCAACCAGCTTTGGCTGCATTCTTCGACAAGTCCGGCTGTTCTACTGCATGGAAATGGGAGTGCCAATTCTGGCATGACAACTAACACACTGGGATGAAAGAGGACATCCAACAGGAGACTGCAAGACAAACTTTCTTTCAAAGGAGAAAAGAACAAGGACAACATCATATTTTTACAGAGTTGTTGTTGCATTGCTTCACTCTCTCCAGCACAGTAAAATGGTGACACTGATGGACAGTAAAACCAGTTCATTTTCTTCCTATGAAAGTTACTCTTCGGGTCTTCTTCCCAGACTCCACTCTTTTCCAGTGGCTATGGCTTGAAAGCAAGACCAAGGACATAAAGACAAGATTCACTTCAACAATCAGGTTTGCTTATGGACAGAAGAAGTAAGGTTAAGACACGGCTGAAGATGAGTGAGAAATTACCAGAGAGGTGGGCTCATCAGAGAAAGGCTGTAGCAAAAACCAGTCTGTTGGGTTAGCTCTTACTCTACATTTTTAAGCACTTGTAACTCATCTTGGTGCCAGGAACTGCAGTTTACTTGTCAACTTCTTTTTTATAATTTGTGATAGTTACACTTTTTCAGTCCAAAAATAAGATAAACTGAAAGCTGACTATAGGGTAAAAATACATAAAAAACAGAGCTGTTTATAGAAATATAAAATAAAATAAAATAAAATAAAATAAAATAAAATAAAATAAAATAAAATAAAATAAAATAAAATAAAATAAAATAAAATAATAAAATAAAATAAAAAAGGATTCTGACCTAATTATTATGTATTTTTAATTTCCTTCCTAACTTACCAAGGAACAGACTGGATTTTAATAAGAGCTTTCTTTCTCCACCTTAGATAAAACAGTTGACATTAACAAATGCTACTAAGAACATAAAGGACTATGAGGGATTACAGAGCTTCATTTGGAACACTGATTCCATTTTAAAAAGCCATGTGAACATTCATTTTCAATTGTACCTGTTATTGAATTGCAAAACATTGATAGTACTGTTAATGAGATTTGTAGACTGAAGCTGTATTGTGTTTGTACAGCAATGAGTTTGTGCTTTGTCTGGAATTCAGAGCTCAGAGTGTAAGTTACAGCTTATGTCTTTGAATACCAAACCACTGATGACTTTCACATTTACACTCTAAGGCTGCATCTGCAAAAATCATAGTTGTTATCATTACTGCACTCAGTCTGGATGCCAGTATGTTTGGTTTGCATACACTTTACATACTCTTTACATTTGTACATGTTTAATATTAGAGAGGCTACAAAAAATAGGAGAACACGGGGAAATAACAATACTCCACTTCCTTCCTAGAACAGTAGGCATGCCATCTATTTGCATTTTTGAAGTAACTTTGGACTTGGACTTTTGATAAAAATAAAATTGAGACTATGAGTACTACTTTTTGTAACTGTAAGCTTACACATTAGACAGCAAACTATTACACAATTATTGGATTTTTTTCCTATTATATAGATCCTTTTAATTTTTCAGCATATTCATATTTATCTGCAGGCTATTAGTCATTGATCATTCTTAGATTTCTGTTTGTGCCAAAGGACATAAATGCATTACTTCCTTCTGAACATTTATTCATAGTATTAGTAGGAAATTAAGGCAAAGAAGAATCCAGCTTGGCTGTCTTCAATGATTCTTTTGTAATTGATGAGTGTTACATAGAGGGTCCTTAGTCTTGACTAATCTGACCAATAAAATAAAGGAATAAAATGCAGGAAATACTAACATTTCTTTCCTGATACAGCTAATTCTTTCACTGTGAAATCAGTTCTTCCCAGTCCAAAAGGATCACCTACTGGAATGCAAAGAAACCCGAAGTTTACTGTGGATCATTACATAATAGCTCTGATACAGCTGCCTGATCGTCCATGCACCTGCAGCTACAGGTCACGCAACAGGGAACATCAAATGCTGTCCTCAGTTATTTCTACAGCAGGACACAAATTTTGCAACTCAGCGTGTTTCTTAGGGAGTAAAAAGGTGAACCAGCTAACTGGACAAGCTTACAGGCAAGAATTATATCAGTGAATATGAGGTCAGTCTGAGGGTAAGGGTATCTCAAAAGTGAAGGTATTCTCTATTGCATTCCCATATCCTTCAGTTTTTATGTTGCCTGTTTATACAATTAGTCATTTGGCCACACTGATTGAAACAAGAAACATATGCGTAATGGAACGTGCTGAATGGTTGCAATTGCTAAATCGTTTGCATCTGTGCAAAGGGAGTGCAAAATGGAGCAGGTTTGGGCTTGTTTTGCAAAGTACAATCACTAATAAAAGATTGGGAAAGACATGTGATCGGAAACTGTGAACTTGAGCAAAAGGGGGTTTTATACTAGCTTGTTTCTTCTAAAACTAAGTGGCCAGGAGGAATGTTATACACTGTTGCTCCTGAAGAAGGTCTCTTCCTTAATTTGTGATGAACATATTAAAATGTATACTTCTAACATTATGAAAACATCTATTCCATCCCCTCCTCCCACTGGCTACCACAAATGGAAATAAACATTGTCTTTTTGGACCACAGAAATCACTGCTAGAAATCAGGATGATTATTTACTTTAATTAAAAACAAAACAAAATAAGCAAACAAACAAAAACAAAATGAATCAAAAAACAAAAACAAACAAACAAACAAAAAAAACAAAACCAAACAAACAAACAAAAAAAAAAAACAGAAATTCACTTGTTCCCAAATTGACTTTAGCAAACCAATTTTGCCTATCAAGAGATTCATTTCAAAAGGAAATTGTGTTTGAATATGTAAAGTTAACATTTACATTCCTGAAATTCTTAATTTATCATTTAAATATATTACTTAACCACCCTATATGAGGCACAATGTCTCCGAGGGTTAGTTGTTCATCTTCCAGAAATGATGCTCTTCTGTGCTGTTAATAATTTTTGCAATTGTTTCTCCACTTGTAGCAAACCTTGCTCCTCTCTTTTTTAAGGCCCATTTGGACCAGAGGTGTTGATTCAGTTAAAACTGTAGTGCTGAGAATAGAATAGGAAAGTTATCTAATACCAGGTCTATTGGAAAACTCATTAAAATAGCCCCAACGATTCAGCAGGCTGTGGGTGAAGTCCAGATAAGAAATGAAGTCAGTCGCAAAACTCCCATTGACAGGCCTAGGCCAGATTTTCTCCATAAATATGCAGTGCATAATTTGGACATCATGACTGCAGGCTTTCACTGCAGTAACAAAGCAATAATTACAGCATCACTGGGACAGACTGGAGCAAAGCACTGAGACTCGGGTTAGCCAAGAGCCTTAACTCAAAGTTTGATTTTATCTGCTTGTCAAACAAAGGATCACCTGTACTATAGCTTAACCTCTGGCAGCCAATGAAGGTCAAAGAAAAGGTCTTTGCAGTATTTCAGATTGTATTGCTTGCCTTCTGTTTAAGGAAATACATAAGTAGTACAAATATAAAATTCAAGACTTCTTTTGTCCTTTCTTCTTATTCCTTCCTTTTGATCCTGCAAGTGGAGAAGAAAACCAGGTCCTTCCTGAGTACTAAGCTGAAGAGAAGCCATAAACTTTGTTTCACTTCAGAAATTAAGATCCTCTGTCTTTTGAATCCTGAGCATGAAGAATAAAGAAAAAAGCAACTCCACAACTAAGAGCAAAAATGGAATGAGGAAGAGAAAACATAATCTTTGTTAGCTTGTTTATAATGGTGGTTACAGTCGTTAATACTATCATTATTATTTTACCAATAGCTATTTGTCTTTAATAATGAAAAATTCAGTGTGAATTTATCAACATTGTGTAGGAACCTGGCAATGATATCATTTTTCTCTTCTGAGTAATTACTGAGCAAGCTCCCAAGTCCAGTGTTGGTACCTTACGTGTTTCAGGGTGGAATAACAGTCTTCTATCCTCATGTAAAACCTCTCTAACAATCAGGTTTTCAGCCCCCTTCTGCATGTCAGACAGAAGCAGTATCATCTGTCAGTCATTGCCTTCTAGTACTCCATGTGTACCTGACACATCCACGCTTAAACAACATTCCAGATTGCTGATGATCTGGTCAACAGTCATTTTTCCCAGGTAAAATTCTCCAATTCTCCCAGCCAAACACTGTGCTCCAGCACATGAGCATGCATTTATGCTGATTAAGCACTGGTTTTATCATCAGAGTGTGCATAATCAAGTGTATTTGACTCAAAGACAGAAGCATAGGTTGGTTTACTCAGTTAAAAGCTTTGATCTGGCAACTGCAGATATTAGGTAATGCTAAAGGTATCCCCCAGATCCTGGTTTACTTTTAGTCTCTAAAGCAGTATGCTCAGGGGAGGCAGAAATTTCCTCAGTGGCACTAACAGAACATTTAGTTCCTGAGATCTAGAGAAGCCTTCTTCTTCCTATTGGCTTTGTTTCTTTGTATGACCATGCCTTGTTAGTCTGACACAAATGTGCTTGTAAGTACTCATGCTATCCCATGTAACTATAAAATTTACAAGCATCACTGGCTGCCTTAACCCAAGACTAAACACTAGCTGCAGGCTGCAGGAGCTTTGGTGAGATGTACTTAGAAGAGGAACTCTGCTCTATGGTGGGTGAAGTCAAAAGAGGTAATAAACAAAATTGATTCAGAGATATTTTAAATATTCCTTTAGGAATCTGTCATCCAAGAAATTGAAAGAGTTACAAGACTGTGTTCTGTCCAAATAAAAGCTTCAAGGGTAATATGAAATTTTTATGACTGTCAACTTGAAATCTGCGTAGTGACTTAACTATAATCCTCAAAATTACTGATCAACTTTATTTTGCCCAGTCAGCTACTTGCTGGGATGCAAAATGAGGAATCGTGTGGGTGAGAATAAACAAAAAACTTATTGCAAAATCAAAGCGTGCAACTGCAGAAGCAAAATACCTTTTTACATTCTGTTTTTAACAGTTATTTGTTATCTTGCTCTTCATTTTGGTCTTGCCAGTTATGTTTTCCTGCTTTGTGTTACCTTAAAAAGCAAAACAGTTATGCTCTCTGCCCAATTTTTTAAAGCATTTGCCACATTCCCAGCTGTTACAAGAAATTTAAGCATACAGATTGGTTTACTCAGGTGTTTCGGCTAACAAAGGTCAAGAGGATTGGGCTATAAATACGTAAATCATTAATTGCAGTGTGTGTTCCTTTTACTGAGTTGCTGAGAATTGCACAGGAGAACAGAGATTATGTGTTTCCCTATATGCTGCTGTTCTCCCTCAGAACCTGGGTTAAATCTGTCTTGTGAAAAGATGTCATCTGTTCAGTTACATTGGTTGCTTCTGTCAGACGCTTGAGCATCAACAGAGGAATAATGCCACACAGAGCTTTCAGTGAAGGGAGTTCTTGGTTCTCTCAGAGAGCAGAGTCCTGGTATAAAGGGCTATAATACCTAATACTGTCAGAATGTCACTCTGTTGTTTTGTCAGATGCTTCAGTACACAGACATGGCAAGCGACTTCAGGCAGATTTGTGAGATGAGAGCCTCAGGTGACTGATGCCATAGCACTTCTTCACACATGAATAGTCCCACCAAGTTCAGTGGGAATGTTCCATAGCTTAAAGTGAAGCTTGTGATTTCTTAGTTGCATATTGGTGTCTACCTGAGAATGCAGTAAGTAAATACATATGTCTCCAAAACATGCTTGCAAGTTACGGGGCAGACTTGCTGCTGTAATAGTGTGGTACCCTCTGAGATAGATGTTATGTGAATCTAGGATGGTCCTAGCTGGTGCAGCCCAAGGGCTTTTCTAATTGCAGTGGCTTGTTGCTGAGCACATTCACACAATATTAACAAGGGTCAGGCCTTGGACAACATTGGCAGGGCAATGTTGCATTCAACATGCTCAGTTTCTGAAGAGAAGTCTGGGCATATTCTGGGCATACCCATCAACAGCTACTACTGAAGAGGAAACAGTTAGTATGCAAGGTACCTTCTTACCAGCCAATGAGATTGGTACTCAAAGAGTACTTGGAAAGGCAAGCAAGGAAAGCTTAAAGAGGCAAAAGTTGCAAAGTATCTCATTTTGGAATTGGATGTGGAAGAGGCAGTAGTTAGAGCCACAGTATTGTTTTGGCATCCAAATAAAACTAGCAGCCTTTGACTCTATGCCAATTCAGCACTGGGTGTGAAACTTTTGGCAGTTTGCCTCAGCTTCACAGCATTTTTAGGTCTGGAGACAGACAGAGAGAGTGAAGGAGACTTGAGTATTCAGAAGAGTTTAGCAGTCTAGTTTCTGTTTCTCTTTTCTACTTACAAGAAACTATTCATGCCGGTTGGGGACTACAGAAACCTATCTTTCAAGGATCTGGTTAGGAAACAACCCACATTCCCCAGTTCTTTAAAAGTAGTATTTAAAAGTGTTAAAATGGATTTTGTCTTCCCTTTGCACAAAAATTACTGACAAAGAAATAAAGGTATTATCAGTGGTGATTTTCAGGAAGTGAGCTTTCCTTCCAACTTGAAACACCAAACTTTCATTTTAATAGTCAAGATTTTTTTAATGCCTTCCCAAAACATCATAAATGCTCAGAGTATCTGGAAACAAATGGTCACAGCTCCTAAAACAATTAGGAAAAAAAAAAAAAAAAAAGAATCTTTGGTGTTTGCACCATGAATACTCTACATCAGGATGCTTAATCTGATGCTTCAGTTACAATCATTTTAGATTCAAGGGCTGAAATAATTTTCCTTGTGCTTGTGGGAATGACTTGAGACAAGTCAGATGAAATTCTTATATATGTACACTGTAAAATCAGAAGAACCCTCACAGATCAAATAACCCTGTTTACAAAAGTACAAGTTAATAGGAGCAAAAGTATCTTTAGGATTCTGATAGTCACAAATGTTGAGAGGGAGTGACTCAGGGCAAGCAGCTGCCCAGGAACAAAGGGCTGGGCTTCACAGAGGCAAGGATGCTAACCTTGGTCACAAGCATGTGGGAGGACTCCACTGACAGCTTCCTTCTTTGTACTGTCATGCGTACAAGTACACTGATGTCAGTGCTTGTAGTACCTACTTTTATTGCCATCTGCTGTCCTATTCCCTATTCGCTATAGGCAGCACGACCCAGTCATTTGCCATGCTGTTTATTCTAGCATCACTGTGGGAAAGAGTGCCAGTCATGACTGTGCTGCTTCAAGGCAGTGATCCTGCAGGAAGATATCATGCCATTGCTGAGAGCAGCAAAGTATCCTACAGCCCACCAGTACATATGCCTCTTTTTTTCCCACGCTGACTTGGAGGAGGAGGCAGAGCAGTGGAGACGTTCATTTCTCCATGTTGGCAAACCCTATATACGCTGTTTTGTACTATTCACGCTTTTTTGTTCCTCTCCATATCCTGAATAGGATTAACAAATGGGAGTTTTTCCTTTAAGCTTCGGTGAACTTTACTAAGATACTCGGAAACTGCGTCAGAAGTTTTAAATAGTCTTTCTCATTGGTGGTTCTCTTTGGCACCGTAATTTCTCGTCTTAATAGAGGCAGTTTGTCACTGACAGCTCTAGTTCTGTATCACCATCACAGTGTGTGACATATTAACTTTCAAACAAGCTAGAGGTTTTATTTGCTGTCACAGATCTCTTTAAATATTGACCTCCTTAAACATTAAACATTACGGACAAACACACCAGAATTGATGATGCAGAGACTGGAGAATAAATTACTGTTTAAACCGTGGAATGTGCAGCATGACAATTCAGAGCAGCTGTCACGACCACCTCAGCCTATGCTCTGCAAAGTGGTCTCACCAGCTGAGATGCTGATGGTAACAGTGGTTTCAGACTTACTTCAGGAAGCATTATTATGCAATAAACATACCGATGAATTGCTTTGATGACTCCAGATTAATCTCTTATCATCTCATCCTCGGCTCTGTAGAGTTATTTGTGAAAAACGAAGTGTCATTGATCACCTGGACACACCAAAAATGGAAGTATGTGACTCGAAAGGTTTAAAATACCAGTAGCAGGGCTTATACCTCATTAATTTCCTCTCTAGGTATTGGCCAAATTTTGGGTTGTTGAAGTCTCAGTGGCATGAGTCTGTATTGCATCAGGGGGCTTGTCTGAGTCCATTCCCGAGTTCGTTGAGTCAAGCACCTTGCCTGAAGAGGGAAGTGCAACATCTAAGCTATTTCCACCTTTAGTCTGATTTTTCCTGCTAGGTCTGTCCCCTTTTTACTAGAGGTAGTAATAAACAAACAAATAAATACGCCTGTTACTGTTTTTTGGAACACTGTAAAAAATGCCATAAATATATGGTGTACACCAGATGTGTTTTACTTCAGCTCAGAAATAATAATTTGGTATTTGGCAAGCAAGCTTACTCATAATCAGCTAAGAGGACTTTTAACAAGGGAAGAATTCATCAGACTACATCCAGATTGTGCACTGATTGCAAAATGTACAACTGATGACCTGCCTTTCAAAAACCATGTTTCTACATTATATTTTAAGTGAGATTAAGAATGCAATTTTGAAGCAAACCTCCTGATTGCTTCCATATGCCACTCTGTGGTTGACAGTGCAGAGAGATCTTGAAGCATATGGTCTGGATTACTTGCAGGTAACGGTAGCCCAGAAGATGGACTTCTGGAATGCTCCTCAAGCGCTCCAGCCTCTAAAAGGTTTTGAGTTCATAGATCAGAGCAGAACTAGTCTGAAATAAAGCCTAATTAAATTAATAAATTGTGGAATATCCTGTTTTTCAGTACCAGCTGTTTTGCTCTGCAGATCCATTCCTACTGCATTACCATACTCGCTGATATATAAATAGCTCAAATGATCTTGGCTTGTTTGAGTTAGACCTCTGCCTCTGGTATTCAATTACCATCCATCTGGATTTCAACTAGCGTACTGCTTTGGGTAGGTGTTGACTAATTCACAAATCATTTACCAACTGAGAAAAAAAAAATAATTAACAAAAAGAAGTCTATGGTATAGAACAGAAATGTCACTTCTCTCACACATTTTTTCTTCTGCTACTGTAATACATGTGAGGGAAGCACCAAGAACCAGGGCTTCCAGATACAGGTGGGATTAAGTTCAGATTTTTTAGGTCACTGTTATTTCATTGACTTCAGCAGACAAATAACCACACAGATGAAGATCTGGACAAATAGTATTTTGCTATAGGCATGATTACATATTGAAAACCTAAGGGTAAATTTTAATGACTACAATAAGGACAGAACAAAAACCAAGACCCACCCAGCTATTTTGTGCTCTTTGCTACAAGCCTTAAGTTTTACTACATTAGTGAGGAAAGGTTGGAAGGATCCCTGCTGTGAAAGCAAGTGCTAAAGAAAACAGCAGCTTCACCTCTCATAGCTCCACAGAATCTGAGCCAAAATCCTACTTTTTAGGCTTCTCTCTGGGAGATAGATGTCTGCAAGCACATATTCTCAGAGGAGGCAGTATTTAGAAATTATTTCTGCCTGAAAAGTTTACATTCATTTCCTCCTGTGTGAGCAATCATGTGTGAATCTGCTTTAAATTAAGAACATGTATTATACCTCATCATTCTGAGGAGGTTTATCCTAGCCTGTGCTCTAACTAGCAGTATTCCCCTCAGCAGAAGTTGCAAGCTAGTTCTCCACCTAAAGATTCAAATACGTTTCTTAAACTTCCAAATCCTATTCCTAAATGAAGACTGATACACAGAAAAAGCCCTGGCTACCTAGAAGAATCAATTTGTGTTTGGGAAAAAGGTCTCTTCTTGGCACCTGAAGTTATTTAGATGCCTTCCCAATCACCCTTTTCTGAAGACTTTAAGGTTCTGTGTGGAGAAATCTAATATATTGGGAGATTTTGGAAACATCAGCAGGTATCTTATTCTTTTTTTTCCATAAGAAGCAACACTGATGCTTGCCCAGGAAGTATCTCAGTGCTGTTAGGTCTCAGCATTTCAGAGAATGTATTTCTTCTCCCATCACAAAAGACTTGCAGACCTTCCTACCAAGTGCACTTGGAAGTAGGGAATGTGACTGCTATAAAGGTAATGTTGTCGAGTGTACATAAACTGGAATTTTACTGAGGCTGGTTGTATTTTAAAATGTAAGTAAAAGGTTACACTCTGCTTAACTGACCTTAAAGGACCTTCAGATAAAAGACACAGGTTTATTCAGCTGTAAATCTGTTCAGAAAGGCATAGCAATGGGATAACTGTCTGAAGGGGAACTGTTGATCTAACTTTAGATAACTGCTGAAAATGATTTTCCTGAAAACACAACAATTATGGAAGAGACTTACACCCTGCCAAGGAGGGTTAACTGGAATGCAAGAAGATGCCAGAAGGCTAAAAAGCCCAGATTGTTGTATATGAGCATAAAGCAGTTTATCCTATAAAAATACTAACACAGGGCCTAGGCCAGAAAGTCTTGGGTTGAATTTTCATGAGAGAATTTGGGCTTCTAGCCATCTCTGAGTAGCTTGAAAACAGTGGTGTTGCTCTTGAGTATGCTGGATAGGGGAAAGGTACTAACAATTTTCCCACCATTTCTGGTGGAAGTTAAAATCCAAGACAAGTTACCATAAAATCAGCAGATATGTTGGCAGCTTTAGCCAATATTAGTTTTAACCCAAAAAAGTTTGAATATTCAGTTTTGCAAGTCTTATTGTACAGTTAAAGATAACTGCTCCACTTCTGCTGCTCTTTAGTCACCACCCATACCACATCATTGAGACTATCCTGTCTTATAGCTTTATACACGTGAAAAATATTTTCTTTGTTAATGTGAAACTCTCCATTCACTACTGCATCTAGCAGTACCTAAACCAAGAAGCTTCAAACAAACAAACAAACAAAAACTTTTTTTTTTGCCTCTATGACTGCTACCTTCACTTTACATTTAGGAACACTTCAGTGCAGCAGTGACAACTTTGCCAATTTTGTTGGAGCTGCTCATGGAGGAGAAGCAGAACTTCACACAAAAATGACCAATGGTTCAGCAATGCGTTTGTCTCTCTTTAAACCTAGTAACAGTTCCAATCCTCCTTGTATTTAAAGTCAGGAGTATTCATACATGACTTAATTAAACGGGGACATTAAGCAGAAAAAGACTTTACGTAAGCTTGGTTTACCCACAGCTTTCTACTGGTGCTGCCAAAAAGTAAGGCTGCGCCTGTGACACTGAACGCAGTCAGCATTTAAAAAGGGGAACAGCCCAAAATTCAAATCCTGATTCTCCCTGGTATGGAAATCACTTACTTGGGTTTTCATTCGGCAGAATTTGCAATATATCAGATCTGACTGAAGCTCTGGAAACTGCTCAGTGTTTTGCTAATGTCTCTGAAAGGGAAACTTACTGGAGATGAATACAATGACGTCTGCAAAGTGCTTCATGAATGTGAATAAAAATGCGACCAACCAATTCACACAGCTAAGAAACACTTTTCTAAGGCACATAGCTGCACTGTTGGGCTGCCTGACAGTCAGATCCCGAAACACAAGCTCTCGTCCTGCTGACAAAGAGCATTCAATTTTAAAGAGTTTATGTGGCCAGCTTTCTAGCTGGGAAAGGTTGTTGAAGCATTTTGGTTTTGTTTTTCACACTCTGTCAAAAGATTTTTTGTTTTGCCTTGTGTGCTTTCAAAGGCAGAACAGAAATATTTACAAAGGCACTATTCATGTCATTATTTAACCATTGATTGACACCCCTTTTGCATGCTGGTAAAAACTTGCTGAATTGCAGCTTTGGCTGGAAGGAGCTGATAGTGAAATCGAACACTTCTTCCTCAATTTCAGATATCTGCTTCTTTCAGCAATTCCAAAGGGCCTTTTGTTGAAAAAGTACAGAGCCTCAGAAAGTCAGGCAACAAAGAAAGATTATTCTTTTTCAGTACTTTCCTTGTACATATTTCTACAGGGTTGTGACCTGACCTCTGAACTCAAGGTAGATATTTCTACCATCTGCATCTGTGTGCCATCTTGTAAGATGTTGTTAGTTTCCATTAGTGTTTTGCTTTTTATTACTTTTTTATACTTATATGTTACTATTATGCTTTTATTTTATATACAAATATACTTTTATATAATATATGTTTAAGAATGCATGTATTATTATATATCACATTATTATATCTTTATTTATTTAGGATTTTGGTTTCTCCCACATCACTTCAACGAAAGAAATGTGAAATGCTTGCTCATGTTATGTTTAAAATGTCTGTGGTGGAAGAAAGCAAAGTTAAAAAAAAATCTTGTTTAGTAATGAATGACATTGTTTTCTGTATGAAGGATTGATTTAAAAACTGAAGACATAGGCTTGTACTTCTGGTTTTGCATCTTTTAATAAAATGATTTCAATGTTTTTTAGCAGTATTTATACAAAGCTGCCTAGTAAAAAAAAATCAGTAAAAAGTTTCTATAAAAGTTCTTAAAAGCATTCACTTTTGCATTTTTCTAGTATTTTGATTTCTCATTACTGAATCTCCCAATGTTAAAACATTCTACCGAGTATTGCAACACTAAGATGTTGGACTTTGCCTTTCAGACATGTGGAAACAACTTGGCATTTGCATGGGTTGATGTACTTGGAAGGGTTTCTATTTCAGAGACAGGTAGTGTGAATGTTCGTTCATACAGCAAATGAGACAGAATCAGCCCTAATATTCTACACTGTGAGAATATGCCAGGAATAAAGGTTCTTCACCTCCATCAGTATTTGTGTTGTTTCTCTAAGAGAAATATTTATGTAATTTAGTCACAGAATCACACAATCACAGAATTTCTAGGTTGGAAGAGAGATCAAGATCATCAAGTCCAACCTCTGACCTAACACTAACAAGCCCTCCACTAGACCGTATCACTAAGTTCAACATCTAAACATCTTTTAAAGACCTCCAGGTATGGTGACTCCACCACTTCCCTGGGCAGCCCATTCCAATGCCTAACAACGCTCTCAGTAAAAAAGTTCTTCCTAATATCCAACCTAAAATGCCCCTGGTGCAACTTTATCCCGTTCCCCTCATCCTGTCACCAGGCACATGGGAGAATAGACCAACCCCCACCTTGCTACAACCTCTGTTAATGTACTTATAAAGAGCAATAAGGTCGCCCCAAGCCTCCTCTTCTCCAGGCTGAACAAGCCAAACTCCCACATCCACTCCTCGTAGGACTTGTTCTCCAGACCCCTCACCAGCTTCGTTGCCCTTCTCTGGACTTACTTGAGCACCTCGATGTCCTTCTTGTAGCAAAGGGCCCAAAACTGAACACAGAGCTCGAGGTGCTGCCTCACCAGAGCCAAGTACAGGGGGACGATCACCTCCCTAGGCTTGCTGGTCACACTGCTTCTGATACAAGCTAGGATGCTGTTGGCCTTCTTGGCCACCAGAGCGAGCACACTGCTGGCTCATATTCAGCCAACTATCAAACACTACTCCCAGGTCCTTCTCTGCCAGGCAGCTTTCGAATCGTTCATCTCCCAGCCTGTAGCTCTGCTTGGGGTTCTTGCATCCCAGATGGAGGACCCAGCACTTGGCCTTGTTGAACTTCATGCAGCTGACCTCAGCCCATCGGTGCAGCCTATCCAGATCCTCCTGCAGAGCCTTCCTACCCTTGAGCAGATTGACACATGCACCTAACTTGGTGTCATCTGCAAACTTACTGAGAGTGCACTTGATCCCCTCATCCAGATCATCGATGAAGATATTAAAGAGGACTGGCCCCAGTACCGAGCCCTGGGGAATGCCACTAGTGACCTGCCTCCAGCTGGATTTGACTCTATTCACCACAACTCTTTGGGCCTGGCTATCCAGCCAATTTTTAACCCAACGAAGTGTACGCCAGTCCAAGCTGTGAGCAGTCAGTTTCTTGAGGAGAATGTTGTGGAAAATTGTGTTAAAAGCCTTGCTGAAGTCACAGTAGACCACATCCACAGCCTTTCCCTCATTCACCCAGCGCGTCACTTTGTCATAGAAGGAGATCAGGTTTGTCAAGCAGGACCTGCCTTCCATAAACCCATGCTGAGTGGGCCTGATCACCTGGTTGCCCTGCAAGTGCTGCGTGATGACTCTCAAGATAATCTGCTCCATGAGCTTCCCTGGCACTGGGGTGAAACTAACAAGCCTGTAGTTCCCCAGGTCTGCCCTCCGGCCCTTCTTGTAGATGGGCATCACGTTTGCTAGCTGTCAGTTAACTGAGACCTCCCCTGATAGCCAGGACTGCCGATAAATGATGGAAAGCAGCTTGGCCAGCTCCTCTGCCAGTTCTCTCAGTATCCTCAGGTGGTTCCCATCTGGCTCCATTGCCTTGCGTACATCCATGTGCCATAGCAGGTCACCAACCAAAATGTTTCAGAATATTCTGAAGTTTCAAACAAATGCAAAATAACTGAATTGGTAGAAATATCAAGATGAGAATTTTTAAAAAGAGAAAAACAGTAAAACAAGAATAAAAATCCATTCATAAATACACGATACTTAGCTAACATTTTGACAAAAGTTTATCTGGGATTTTTTCCCCTGGGTGCCCAGTTCTTTTGGCACATTCCTCAGTGTGCAGAACCTGAAAGGGACCTCACCTGCTGCCTTAAGAGCTTTCACCTCTTCACCTATTCCTCTATGACTTGACTCAGAACAGATTTCCATGCACTTCACGTTCTCTTAAACTTCATAACACATTAGAGAACAAAGGACTGTGTCAGTTAGACAGAGGTGCCTTATATCAGCTCTTCACACTGTCTTCTCCCATGTCACTAGTGCCATCAGCCTCTCAACAGTCAAAATGTCTACGGACCTATCACAATTGAACCATTGAGCTCTCTTTCGAAACTGTAACTTAGTACTGTTCTATCAACCTTTTATTATGACCTTGAAGACCACATTTCTCCCATTATAGATTTCAGTCTTGAAAAGAATCAATGAATGCTTGCAAATGTCCTATGGACAAGATTTTGGGAACAAGATGACAGAGAAGAGAGGTTTCAGGAGAAGGAATAGATGTAAACAACATCTTTGTCTTCCACTTTAGATTTTTTCTTACATAACTTAAAGCAGAATGTCTTATAAATGAGAACTATCTGAAGTGCTTCCAGAAAAAAAATAGGAAAACAATCCTACCAAAACAAAACTTTACCTGAAGGTATATAACTATTGCTTTGGTAGGGCCTGTGTACACAAAGTACTGAAGAACTAAAAAAAAAAAAAAAACAACAACCCAACCCGAAAATAAACAAACAAATCCCACAAAATTTTTTGATAGTTTAGAAAGGAAAACCTTTCCCTCTCTGTAAAAGGAAACATTTTCCATCTCCAGATCCTTAAACTAATATTGACGTATGAGCCTTTATTTCAACTTCATATGCATCTAAGTGTTGTGTATATATATATATACATACATATATATCTTTTATATGTAAATAATCAGATATGTAGGCATCAGCTTTTGTAGCATCCCCACTATTCTTTCAAATTCAATGTGCCCTCTCACTCAGGCTTTCCAAATTTATCCTATTCCAAAACTTGACTCCAAGGTTGCTGCAGTAAAGGGTTATTCTAACATCAGAAGCATACTGCTAAAATCAGTATGAATCTTAAAAATTCATGGTGATCTGCACAACATGATGCCTTCAGAAATGCACACCTGTTTTGTCAGCCTAACTAGTGGGCTTTGTCACAAGGGCTGAAGTATCTCTTAAATAGACCTATGTTGTGGTAATAATTCTGGTCAGGTGAGCAAGGCTGTCTCAGAGCTTTGTCTAAACCCTCATACTCTCTTTTGGCCAGTAACACTGATTCACCTTTTTCATGCTTCCATCCCATTTCTGTTTCTTGTTTCCCCAAAATTTGTCCTGCTTTTATCTCCAGACACTGGTGCAGGAAACTTCTTACTGAGTCTTTGCACAGAGCCAGAATGATAAAATTATATCTCATTTTCAACTTTTTGTGCACTCTATTGGAATGGCACTCAAGTTAAGTGCTAAAAATATCCAGCCAGTTCTGTTGAGGCCTTTCAAATTTATGTTACTTTTGGGTATTTCTTCTTCTCCTTGTGTAAGATGGTTGCTAAACATCTTTAACTCTTCCTGTATAAACATGACTAGTCACCGTTTAAACAGCCAAAACTCCATATTTTTCATGAGGTGCCTGGCTAAAAGGAATTTGCAATAAGAATTGACGTAATACTTGTGAAACAGACAGGCAGGGTCACCTGTGTCATGCCAGTGCTTCGCTGTAAAGCGTATCTTTGTGTCAACAGGGCAATGTGACCTGTCCTCAGTTTTGATGCAACAGTACAGGCAGGTTTGGAGAACTACAGTTGGCCAAGGTAGAAATTAGCTTTGTGAGTTTTGTTTGGTGTCAGATGACCAGGACAAACAGAGAGCCTGCATTAGACAAGCAACACCTCTTTTAGGGAAAAAGCAAGCAAATAAATAAAAAAATAAGAAAAACAAACAAAGGGGCCCTGGGCAAAATTCAAGGAAAACAAACAAACAAACAAAAACATTTGAAATGTGCAATGTTTTTGATATATGGACTACATCTACTGAATAAGAAGCAAAAACTAATGTGTGTTCTGAAAAAAGGCCAAATGCTGAGCCTTGACTGCATATGCTTGGTTCTCACTGTAATCAACATTCTGTAAGTGAATATACCCAAGGTCAGAATTCAGTCCTGATCAAAACTCAGATCAATATAGTCATGTGATTTCACCAATTCCACATGAGTGTAATAAAGGAGAATTTAAGCCATCAAATCTCTAATTCTTGCACTTAATTTTTAAGAAAAGTTACAGGGCTTTATGTAAAAGGCTGTTTCAGGAAATGAAAATTGGTGTAAACTGAATAAATGTCTCGTGGAAAAACAAACAAAAAAAGATCTATTTATGAGAGCATAGCTTAATCAGAGTGCAGTTGTAATTCTAAAGGAATTAGACGTGCTAAGAAACCAGGCACTTAAGATACAGTAGAAGATACTGGTGGTTGGATGTAAGTCAGACATGTCACCTCAACTGTGCCATACAACAAAAGGTAAAACAAACAATCTTTACCTGGAAATGTGGATAAAAACTGGACATTGTTAGTTGAATCCAAGAGAAAAGTGAATAAGCAATACTCCAGTCCCTCTGCCACTGAAGAGAGGAGTATTTTTCCTTTTGAAACTGTTCTGCCTTTAGCTGACTTTGCATTGCATCTGTTGTTTCCGTATCTCAGTGTGTTTTCCCTTTATTGAACTCGTACAACAGCAGGTCCCAGGCAACAGAGAGCATGTGTTCATGCCTGGCCAGACACTTGAGGTGTCCATATGATATATTTGGGGTAATTGTAGGCTATTTCAGTATTAAATAATATTTAATTTTTGCACATAGCTGCATTCTGTTTCTGCTGTGACCGTTGTGGCATCGGACTGCAAGAGAACATCACAGTTTCCATCTCACCTTCTGTCCCTTAGGAGAATGGCTATGTGGAGGACAAGGTCCTTCATATAGCTTGAGTTAAACCCCCAGACTGCCTGATCACAGCAAAACAGGGTATGAATTACAGGGCTCTTCTAATTCCATTCACAGAGAAGCCATGCACAACACCTGCTCAAGCTCTGGTCATGCTTCTGTGCATCATATGAAGGCAGCAAGGGAGGAATTTGTGTTTAAAGCAGGAATTGATATTTAAATTTATTCATTGAATATATAATCCATATCCCTTTGCTTATAAGCAGGCATATATATATATACACACAGATACAGTTGTTTGCATGTAGCAATGTCATAAGCTGGCACATCTCTCAATGTAATTGCTTTTGTGAGAAAACCATTCTATCAAAATGTCTTCCTTACCTATTTGTTCAATTTACATTCTTAGAGCAGTCAAAATTACCCCTCAGAAAATCAAAATTTGCTTTTCAGTGAATAGTAAGTTTAGCTGAGATTATAGGTGTCAAGTTAGCACCCTAGAAAGGAGAAAATCAACACAGTCAAGGAAAGGCTGAAATATTAAATGACTCTGAAGTGTTTGGATCTTATGGAACAGTTTTCAAGTTTCTGTCTTTCCAAGTGAAACTGGGGAATTTCTTTTATAATGTGACATAATGTGTACTCTATTTTAAACTGTATTAAGATTTAAAATGTTTTACTACTAAGGGAGAAACGCTAAGACATTAAACAAGCCAGGTTTCGAGTCAAAACCAGATGTAATAAAACCATCTTCCAGCTACTTCTGTGCAACATACCAGCAGGGCCTTTCTTGCTGGCTGCCAGGGTTTATGTTGCATTTAACCTTGAGCTGTTCTGGTTCTTTGGGACATGATTCCACTCCTGCCTTTCTTCATGGCCACACTGTTGTGATGATGCACCAACAATGTGTTGCAGCAATGAAGGTATCTACCAGGACTCCTCAGAATATATCTGGAAATTTTGTTTACAGAGACAACAGGTCTGCCCCTGGAATTGTTCTCTCTTCTTCCTTCCTTTATCCATAGAAAACTTTTGAGACCTCAGTCTCAAGTAGCAGAAGGACTCTCAAGAAAATGTTTTGTAGATTATGATGGCTCTTCATTCTGTGGTACAATTTATTTGTCATTTCAATATCTTCTTCCTTCAATGTCCCAATGGTAACTGCACCATCCTATCTATTTGACTTAAAGAAGGAAGAATTGAAGCTAGCAAATATCAGGTTCCTAAGGAAGTAGATACTTCTCACACACAGCAATGTAAACTTTGATTATGACCACCATTTACAGGAAGTTAGAAAGAAAAGACAGAATCCTGTCAACGTGGTAAATTTCTTTAGCAGGCTCAAGCCCTGAAATAAGATATAGTTAGATGATGTTTGAAAATAATGCTGTAGAAGAGTGGAAGAAAAATCTATACCTCTCCCATACCAGATGTGTTGTTCTGACTATCCATTTAGACAATCCCCTTGGCTTTATCAGAGCTTCTTCACACAATCAAATTCCCCTCTCACAGAGGCAGCCCATGATGCACAGAAAATAAGATGAAGTGGGAGTGAAGAATTTAAGAAAAAAGACAGGAATAAAAATGAGAGAAAACGATACACACAGAGGAAAAAAAAAAAAAGAGAGAGAGAGAGAAAAAAAAAAAAAAAAGACTTTGAGCTAATGCTACATTCCCACAGACCCAAACTAGTGAAAAGTTTGATATAAATTACATCAAGACCATGCTTTAAAAAAAAATGTCTGGCTTATTTGCGCTGCTTTTTCTTCAGTGAGATATTACTTGACAATGTCCAGCAACAAATGTCTCTTAACTTAATCCATATTGGAGTACCTAAAATACAACTGCAGAACAAGGAACATTTCTCAGTGAGTAATAAAACTACTTACCAGAATAAGGTAAAAAGTGAAGAGAGAGAAAAAAAAAAAAAAAAAGATCTAATTGCGACTGTAGTGGAAAAAATGTCTGTGTGGAAAAAGGTAATTTCCTCAGCTGAAAGCCAACCATGAAAGAGGTTTGAAAGAATGGAAAACAGAAAACAAATTCCTGTGAGTTGAATTGACATTGAGCCCAGCAAAGGAAAGCAATTTCAAAGTAAAGAAAACAAGGAGTTTGGAGCCAGAACATGACTAAACAACATCACAGAGTTTTAGACCCCAGCTAGCCCAGGCACTTCTGATCCTAGGCACCTCTTAGAAGAACAATCTGTTCCCTGTTCAACTCAGCAAAGTTCAAGGGAATTTGTGAATGACATCTGGCTCAACTGAAGGGGACCTAACAGGTGTGCAGAACATTATTGCCTTGCTGCAGCCCTTTCCAACCCCCAAAAGAGCAAACACTTGCTGTTAACATCATTAAGGTAGAGAGGCATCAGCACCACTGAATCCAGCTCTGCTCCCATGGGAGGCAATGGAAAAACTCAAATTTATTACAAAAGCACTTGTCTGAAGAGTTTTTCTGAACATCACCACAGTCTTGTTTTTCAAGTCTCCTGTCAATCAGGTTTTACAGTTTTATTATTATTATTATTACTACTACTTATTATTATTACTACTATTATTATTGTTTTGCTCATATTACCATTCTGTAAAAGAATTCAACTCTATCAGGAACCTTCCTGTACAACAGTAGATTACCATCTCAGCCATAATTTTTTCCTGAGATGAAATCATGCCTGTTCATTGTCTCCACGTAGGAAAAGGTCATGTGTGCCTGAACCCTTCTCCATTTTTCCTAATTCAGGTGTAATAATGCTTGCTGAAAGAAGTAGTGTCTTGGTTTGTACAAGTTTCTTTTTTACTAACTTATGAGTTAGGCTTTGTTTTTACTAACTTATGAGTTGTAAAAATGAGTTACAAGACCCACCCTGTAGCAAAGACCCCTCTTTGTGATTTTTATTACGTGGTTGTATTCTTTGTGTCTCACATTTCCATGTGAAGATCATCTGAAAAGGTGATGCCAAAGGAGGAGCACAGGGAAACTACAGACAATTCTGGAAGAGACAGTCAACCTGAGAAGTTTAAGGCAGCTGGCCTGTGAAGCCATGTGCCAACGCACAGGTAGCTAGTAAGGAATCTGCCCAGGAGATGTGCCAACAGACCTACAACATCCCAAAAGCATTTAAAAAGCCCAGTGTGGACCTCAAAACAGTGGCCTAGTGAGTGTTCTGCATTATCTATCAGTGCTCCACTACTGAAAAAGGAAAATTCTTGATACACACAGGATTCATTCAAATGAGATGGCTTTAGGAGATACCGTCTCCTTTAATCCATGATGTCCCCACCCTTGTAGACAAGGCTGTGTACTTTGGACCTTAACAGGAACTTCATTTCCTTACTAAACAAAAATAAATCTCTTCTCAGCACTCTTGATGTTTGGTATAAACTATTTGCATCACAATAACACAGGTAGCAATAATATTGATAAATCAGCACAGTTTTAACTGTTAAGCCATTGTACTTTCACCAATCAATAACTCAACATATTTTCAAAGGTAACATTTTTTTCTGAGTCCTACAATGAGTCTTACATAGGAAGAACTTATGGGATCCTAGACAGCAATTACTGTCAGTTGGTTGAAAAATATTTAAAAAAATCCTTTTAGAGCTCTTTTGTCTAAGAGGCTCTGATCTTAAACCTTGTGATTACTGCCAGTGGGACAGTTTTGTCCAAGATAATCACCTTTTCTTCCGTGTTGCATGGTTCTTCATGTATGGCTGTTTAAATTCTTCTTAGTTGAATATGTAATCACATCCATGATCTGAGAGCATGAGGTAGTATATAGATATATCCACATGTTAACTTAATGTACCGCTCCTCATTAGAGACATGAGAAAGAGCAAGCTGAAGCAGCTTCAAGGGCATTATATTTCCTAAGAACAAGGTTAGAGCATCTGCAACAGCTAGTAGTTCCAAGCTGTCATACAGAGAGCAGACCTGGTACAACACCAAATTGTTTTCTTCTTTCCCATCCTAAATCTGAGTGATACAGCTAATGGTTGTTTCTCTATTTATTGATACAACTTGACTGCCATCTTCCCTCCCCACTCTGCACCAAGAACAGCTGAGAGAATGCATAGCTGCTCATGAACTCAGGTGATTTACCATTCCACATCTAACATAAATTTGGCACCAGTTTCAGTTTGTCTTAATGTGCCAGGCTGCAGACTGCAGTGATTCAAAAGCGGCTTCAGCTGACCCTGCAGTGAGGCTCTGGTCTTTGAAAAACAGATGTGCAGATGGATAGCTGGAGGCAGTCAAGGCTTAGTCTGTCCATTTTAGATCACTGGTGAGTCACGGTCCTGAGTGTTCCTCACTGAATTGCACAAATGTTTTCACAGAGCTAAGTCTGGGGAGCTGGCAGCCCAAGTCTTTTAAGTCTCTCCGTAACACGGTATAACTGGCTCTGAACAGTGGTTGTAAGCCCAAGCTCATGGTGCTTTGAGCATGTGGTCATTTGCCATCACTTTATTTTTTTATTTTTATTCTTTCAAGTGACAGTAAGATAACTTTTTCAGCTATTCAAACAGAGACAATTAGCCATTTCAAAGAAATAGCTTTCAATTGATGTGAGCATTGAATGTAGTAACTGAGGTGAGCATTTAACACTGCAGTGACTCTTTAACTCACTCATCTACTTCGGATGATCTCAAAAGCTGCCCTGCAGGTGAGAAGATGAAGACTCCAGAGGCATTCTGCATGTCAATATTTGGATCTTGTTTTGCCTAGAGCCAACTGTTTTCCAAAACACCACCTTTAGTTTAGTATGAGTCTATGGAAAAATTTTTCCATTTGTTTTGAACCATTTTAAGCTCTGTGGAAAAGACCTGCACAAGTGTTTGGGACTTTCTGATGATGAAAGATGTTTTTATTGAATATTATGATTGTGACTTCAGAGTCAACAGCTAACACAAAGTATTAGTGTTATTTCCATTGGGAATGAGCTTTCCCTGTGAAAGAGCATTTGATATTTCCAGACCTTAGCTCAACCTTTTAGTCTTACAATAGAAGTACAAGGCAACTTAGTTATAGACACTTTGTAAGAATATTTACTCTCCTTATATTTTAGTTCTCCATGGAAGATGATGGTATTTCAGATAGCAATAGAAATACAGACTAGCTAAATGGATTGGAAATGAGAATGGGGTATGCTACACTTATGCACAGCTGTCTGCCCCATATGACAGAAAGTCACTAACTTCACTGTGCCTCAGTTTGCTTTCTATTGAAGGACTTAACATTACTCCCCTACCAGAGTGTTGATATGGTAAGAACAAATAGTTCTAAGAGCTGAAATGCTGCAGCAGATTAGGCTACATAAGTAGTTTAAGTATAACTCAAATTGTTTCATATATCAGTCTAATTCATAAATACCTGGCATGGTATCTACCCATGGAAGGATGGCATTAGCAATACCACGTTGTGTGTGAGATGGCAGCAATAATTTACTTTCATGTACTTCATTAAGGACCTCGAGTACTTTTCCTGCTTGGTTTAAGAATGTTTACAATTACAGTATTGCACAGCTCTGCAAAATGCCCTAATGGCCATGTTAACAGCGATACAAAGTTTGGGGAGTCTCCAGATAACTCAAGCTCGTTTTTCAACTGCTTTGTGCCAACAGAGCAGGGGCCAGAATCCAGACCATAAACTTTAACACAAGGGTTTCATTTTTCTAAGATATCAGAACCCCAAAGTAGGTACTACAAATGAAAGTACCTCCTTAATCTGAGTTCATGCCGCAATGAAGCAATGAGGTGAAGTGCAAAAACAGAGAGGTGTGCTGTTTGCTTTAACTGATGCAATGAGGCAGGGAAAGGTTTTTCCTCTTACACATGCCTTTTGTCCAGAGACTCTAGCTCTGATTGCTCCTGGCCAACTTGAAGCACCGGGTGCTAAGGTTTTCCTTCAGCTGTGAGTGCCTTTTCCACTCGTAAGTAACCATGCTTAGTGTGGGCCACAGTCTGAAGTCTCAGGTAATAAATTTAACTGGAAATAACCACTCACTCCCAGCAAGGGCTTAAAATAAGAACTATTGTCTCAGCTGATTTGAAGTGTTGTAAGTCAGCCGATGACAGCATTGCCATTCCAACTGTCACTGAATAAAGATCTAGCCTGAAGAGCTGATAAAAGCGTTCCTCCAGCCTCTATGTTTAAACAAGGCTGTTCTGCACATTTCCCCTAAAGCAAGCTTTTCTAAATGCTGTTTTCTTCTCTAAGCATGTGCTCAGTGAGTGTTCTTGCACCAGCAACCCCAGGCCCCTTCAGAGCCTTTGTCACCATGAAGAAGCAGACATGTGCCACGGGGTCCCAATGCGTTCCAGCAGGTTTTTCAGTATTTCAGGGTGAAGGTCAAGCCATGGCTATTGTAACTGTATGTCACCAGACCTCAGATGAACTTGGTCTTTGCAGTAGCAACAGACCCGCAGCATTTACTGAGCAGTTCTCTAATCTCCAGAGTTATTCCTGCTCCTCAGGGTTGCCTGTCCTCATGCTTAGGACACCATGTCAGGGCCATCCTCCAAGGGAGTCATGGACAGGAGGTCCCTGCACTTCGTTCCAAGTGCTCACGCTGCTGTTTTGCAACCCACTTAAGGGCAAAACCATGGACCTGCCTGCAGGCAGGCACAGGGGAAGAGACGCTCTTCAGCGCACTAATTTGATCAGAGAGCTGATGACAAACACATGAGGAGTCCCAGGGGCATCTTTGTCCACTAGGGAGAGAGGAGGAGGTTTGTTTCTCCTGGCTTCTGCTCTCAGAGCTTCCCGAGACAAGTGACATACGGAGAAAATCAAACACTTTGCATTCTCAAGGTGATATAATAAGCAAAGGGGGCACAGGAAGATATGTACTGGGGTCTGAATCTAAATACTGAATACTAAGCAGGAGCAGAGAACAGGCCGTTGTCTTCCAGAACATATTTTTTCCTTTCTATTCAGGGAGTATGTTTTATTCGTGGTTGCTTTGTGTTTCATGGGGCGCTCAGGGACACTGGAAAGATCAGAGCAGCATGTGCCACGCAGTCCTCGTATGGTATTTTCTGATTGTTATGAATTTAGGAAGCTTCATCTCCTAAGAAACACATTAGCTCACATTTTAGCCACTGTGTTTCTAAACACTTGTCATTGCCTTTTGCTGCAGGTCAGCCAGTTAGATAAATAAAGCTGGAAGAGTACAGGGCCCCTGAAGAAAAGAAAATTAAAACCAAGAGGAGGAGAGAGGAGTATGAAAACTCATCCAAATTGTAAGACAGTAACCACCACAAACATTTTTAATTTCGTGGTTCAGAAAAGTGTTTTTTGTTTGTTTGTTTGTTTGTTTGTTTGTTTTGTTTTGTTTTGTTTTGTTTTGTTTTTCTTTTAAAAGTTTAAATAAGGTAAAGTTTGACATCAGTGTCTTCCTCTGACCTCACAATGGGTCAGGATGGAAGAACACCTCAAATGTCAAGAAATTACGCTTTCAGAGAAAAAGTAGTCATTTGTCTGTACCACAGTTTTGCAGTGAATTGGAGAGTAAAAGCAGAGAGGAAACAGCTCTGGAAAAGAAATAAATTGTTTTGTTATTTGTTAAAGACAAACAAACAAACGGAAATTTTCTGTATTTGCATACAAGAATGAGCACTTAATTTAGAAGGTTTTGCCTGTCTCTATTTTGAGGATTGTCCAACCCTGAAGAAATAGACTGTAGTTCTAAGTACCAAAAGGAGTCAAATATTTGGGATCTAATTATTGAATAAAGCTTCACAAAGGGGGCAGAAGTAGCCATGAAGGGCTGCACAGTTCACTGATGGTGGCTTTGCTCCCATTACTGGTCAGAGGGGCTGGAGCTACTGCCTGTGCCTGGAATGTAAGACTCTCTAACGTTTTAAGGATGGCAAAGGCTTTTGTGAGGTATGTTGGCAGGAGTAGAATATATATAATGATTGGAAAGTACTGAGCTTCAAATCTACTCTTTTCGAAGAGTCACTGTAGGCACACCACCTCTTTTAACCTTGGGAGGGCTATATCCTTGCAACATAGCTTTCTCTTTAGTGTGACAGGAGTGTGAATAATAACTATAAAGATTAGCTAGTGAATAGCACATCTTGTATCTTTGTGGCTTAGGAAAAACTTTGTAATGGAAGCAGAGCTACATGCAGTATAGATTTTGATTCCTCTCTGTTCTTCTCTGTGTTGACAAAAGAAGAGGAATAAAGTCAAGACACTTAGACAAGTGTCATCTAGGCTTAAATAAAAAAATGGCACTAATTTGTTTAAGATTTTGTAGTGAGTTAGAATGAAAGCAACTCTAGTCTCAATTGTCTCATGAACCGAGAAACAATGTTTACAGGGCAAGGGACCCTCTCCTGCAACAATGCCTGTTAGAGGCTTCCAGGTTCCCACACCTCAGCATAGGAAGAGAAAAAGCTGCTCGCTTGCTGGTTACACGTAGGTGGAAACCCCCACATCATACTTGACGATCTTGTGTGGACTTCATCAGCCACAGCCACACAATCCAGGACGTCATTTCCATTCCCAGAGGAGTCCCTGTTGCCAGCCTTTTCCTGCATAAGCAGGCATTCTTAGCTACAGAGCCTCCCCAGGTACAACATGTCTTTGATAAACCACTCCTCTTCTTGCAACATTTCTAATAATGACTCTCCAAAACAACAACAACAATGATGACAAAACCACCAAACCCTTGGAATTGGCTAAATTCATGTAAATACCGCTCTCTATTCCTGGCATTACTTGACCTCCCTACATCTTTCTGTTGAAGCTCCTTCACAGGGTTCTTAGTTAGCTCACCAAACCACACTCAGAATGACTTCCTCCTGCTTTGCCAGCCTAAATGATTTAGTAGTATTAATAGTTTAGAGCAGTGTTTCTCACCACTTAGCAATCTTAGCAGTAACCCAGGTAAATGTTGAACTAGCTCTCTTTAATTCAGTAACCCTACTCTATAGCTTGTACCCAGCTGAAAGCATATGAAACACTACATGTCTGTTCGTTGCCCAGTGAAAGCTAATTGTCAGCCCACAGCATGTTGCTACCTCATCAGTTAGCCAGTTAGTGCTGGTCTGAATCTCAAGTATTTTCATATGCTAGAAGGTTTAACACATTGGCTGTTCATCCATAATAATGTGCAAATACTATCTTGCCATTGCTGGTTTCTATGTTTTAAGCCAGTATAGGTTATGTGAACACATTTGTGCAAGTGAAAATGTGACTCTCTTCATTATATCGCATGACATTTATTGATTCAGTATGGCTCTCAGTAGCTGTTAGTTTGTTCGTTCAGAGCACAAGATACGTAGTGCTTATGGTTTAGCAAAAACGCAGCTGTGGTGTATGTTCTATAGACTCTGAAACAAATTCATGATTTCTCTTGAGGTTTCTTGCATTAATGCCCCTTATGTTGGGTATGCAACCCTCTTGTTTCTAATATGGCAGGCATAAGTACCTGGATAGTACCATATTTTGAAACACTGGAATTCCTGTAGTGTTTTGTGCAACGCCCAATTTACCATGGGTAAACACTGTTTGAGCCAATTTGTGTAGAGGGTTTCCATCTATTCTGCTTACATTTCCTCTGGCTAACTTGCTAGGTATGGGTGTGGCTACCTGGAGTACTGTATGAGATTCTATATTGTTGATCTCAGTACAGCTAGCTGCTGACCTCACTGCAGCTTTGTTTCCTGGCTGTCTCTCTGAACTTCCCATTTCCTTTGGCTTGAGTGACCTGTGCTCTGTGAGCTGTTGAGTATGCCCTTTAATTTTACCTAGTAAGCAAAACTGTGGTGCTCCAAACCCAACTGGACAAAGCCGCAGCTACCTGCTCTAGATAACCCATTAGCAGGGTTGCTGGTTGACACAGCCTCCACTGGTGCCTGCCAGCATCACTTGTTTCTGATGTTGTGACATCCTCACAGCAACCTGAGTGGTGTCAAATTAAAAAGCTAAAGCCCAACACCTGGCTTGACAAGATTTTCCAGGAACTGATTCATAGTGAATGAGAAAGAAACATGCTAAATTTTAGGGCATGCCAGACCCCAGAAAAAATCACAGTAGATTATTTATGCTCACGGTGTCAGTGCTCTTAAAGTGGCTTCCAGTTAGGGGCCACATGTCCCCTTGATCCCCACTTTGGCATAGCCTCCAGGTCCACCTCATGCAGACAATCCCTGCTTACTACTGATGATTCCCCCTGTTCTTTTCCCTTTAGGTCCAGTTTGTCTTTCATTTCTCTTCATCTGTTCCTTAGATACCCTTTCTCTCCCCTGACAAAGCACCTATAGCTTTCCCATGGGCTCTCAGAATACCTGCAGCTCAAAGTTAGTTTCATTTAAACACAGTGACACTGCTTAAACATTGTTTGGAAATCTGAAGGAGCGTTTCTGAAAACAGGAAAACAGGGTCTCATCAAGCAAATATTGTATTTGCTGGGCTGGTCAAGATAGAGGGAAATATATGACTCATCTAAAAGGGGTAATGTTAGAACTTATATTGCTTATTGAGCAATAAGCAGTTACCTCAGAGACTAACAGACTCTACAGATTCTTTGTCTTACGTACTAGTTGTGTTAAGTGAACAGGACAGCCTCAGTGAGGGTGATTTCACTTATTTTCATGCATTTAATTAGAATTAACTCTTTTTTTCAAGGTGGTGCTTTCCTTTAACTAAAACTTGAGGATATTACAAAGCATCAGTGAACTCAATGGCAAATCTCCCATTAACTTAATTGGGATCAGGATTCTTTGAATATTTGAAATACTTCTGACTTTCTAAAGCCTTTTCTGAAAGCTTATTGCTTGGAAAATACTTTGATGTTCAGGAGCAATGTGAATATTAGTAAAGTGTGATGAATATCTTAGTTACCAAGAAAAAAAGGCTGAAAACTTTGAAATTTATGCACAAATCCAGTTTTATTTCAGTTACCTGAAAGGACTTCAGTAGCTATACAGAACACTTTGGAAACTGGACATTAGATGCATTGTTTGATTAGTTTTATTAAAATCCCAAATTTCTGCCCAATCAGTTTTGAAAATCATTGTATATGAAGCATTTCACTGCTCTCATTTAAAACAAGATCTGACAAATGAAATTGTAAAAAAAAAAAAAGTAAAAAATGCACAAAACTAACAAAATGGCCTAGAGCGTTAAAACCTAGAAGACAATAACAAAAATCTGCTGTTAGTTGTATCTAGTGTGCTACCCATAGGTACAAATGACTGGAAGCTTAGAAGTTTATGTGTTTATTAAGTACACTGAGAGCATACATACATGTAGGCCTATTAAGTAGTGTCAGATATTTAAAAACCTTATTTCTGATATTCTCAATGTGGTTTCTGAAGCGAAATTAAAAGGAGGCTAGAATCAGAAAACAAACTACTTAATTCTGACTTGGCAATAGCCTAAGGAAAGGCATCTAACCTCTGAAGTAGTTGACAGCACTAGTTAGCCTAGTGCCCATTATCACCATTCACTCAGGGAACGGGGTTTGCTGGAAGCTGCCCTAGTGTAGGTCTATGTACAAGGTATAGAAAGAGATGGCTGCCGGCCTGAGCCATGCAAGTCTTCTGTCCCCAGTTCAACATTCAGCAGGTCTTGTGCAAACATGTGCTGGCACTTCTCAGTTGTTCTCCTGTGGCACTGCCGTTGCCTGAAAGGGAAGAGAAAAGGTTGCTTCTTTAAGAAAAGAGGCAGAAACCGTGCTTCATGTGCTCTGCATGGGATTTATCATCAGGGTAGCTCAGTGCCTTACAAGACTTGCTGTATTTCTTTTCAGTACAGCTTGCAAGACATTCCCCATGTTTTACAGAGGGTACTATGCATCTGGCAAAATCAGCCTCCCCATCCATTGGCTGTGATCATGACCATGAGACAGCTGAGGAGAACGTCCTCCTTTTCTCCCCAAGGTCACATTGGTCTGACTGAAACTGGAAGTCCAGCCTGAAAGGCAGATATCAGCAAGGAACCTCCTTCCCCAGCAGAATCTCTGGTAGCAAGAACTTCTGATGTGCTATGGCACCCATAGCAAAAACAGCCTTTCCTCAATGAGCTTTTGCATCAGTATTCTTATGGTTTGTACCTGGACTGTGCAAACAGTCACTTCCACAGACAAGGCCTTGGTAACATATCTACTTATTATTTTAGTTATTAGGCCTATCTAATTTATTTAAGTCTTTACTGCAGAACTAGTTAATTAAGACTTCAGTGTGGTCAGAAGCCATTAGGGATTTACCTGAGTGTTTTTCTTGCAGAAAAACGTAAGGCAAATGGGAAGCACTGAATGTTTGGTTAGGCAGATATTCTCACTAGTAAAAGATATGCACATGTGCTTCACATTACTCTCTGTGCATTTTTAACTTATAGCTCTCTGCCTCTGTATGTACTTTTGAGATCTGTAAGCAGAAGAAAGCCTGAGTTTCCAGTGAGCTTTCCAGAAACCCTCACCCAGACCAGAAGGTTTTTGTAGTCTGAAGTCATTTCAGACAGCTGGATGGCCCCAGCCAGCCACCACTTTTTCACTGGAATTTCATTTACAGGAATTCATGAAAGAGACCCAGTGATTAAGATTTACCTCTATCCTGTAAGCCAGATCCAGTTTCCCACAAAAGGTACCAATGTTGCCAGTTGGTTACAGATCAAGAGTGTAAAAACTGTCCAAGTCAAAATATCTGGTTTCACTTGTTATCTTACATTTTTCATATTCAATAAGCACTTAAAATGAAAAGGAAGCAAGCAAATACTGCATTCTCATGTGAATTTTGCTAAACAGTTTTCCACGTTCATTTTCCTTTAAAATCTGAAGTATAAATTTGAGTTTACTTTCTCAAAGAGCTTTCAAACTTGGGAAGGTTAAAGTTGGTGTTTCAGCTGTTTGGTAAGGTAACCATTTAATGTGACAAGCTTCAAAGAAATAATTACATTGTCCTGTCAATTATATAAAATTTTAATAGGATCTTACTAAAGGCTTACTCCATGAAACTCCTGAGTACTGAATTTCTGGCTTCAGTGAAAGGTGAAAGTGTTCTGTACCTAAGAAAAAACAGTCTTTGAAACTCTGGATGGCTGACCAGCAAGAATTTATCTTTTCACCCCTCATTAATAGTCTAGTTTTCCAATGCATGGAAGAGTGCCAAAAAGAGCCCTATTATACTCTCCCAGATATCCTAGCTTGGTACCTACCCCAAAGCTGATTTTAAGATTTTTGTTCTACCTAAGTAGAATCTTGTGTTGTTTCTCAAGAATGCAGACAACAGACAACCAGCCTACTGTCTTTAAAAGCCTATCTTTCCATTTCAAAGGTTCAATTTTAAGGAATCACATTAAATTTATTAAAAATTGCTTCCATTCACAGTAAGTTATGAGATTTAAAAAAAAACGGACTTGAAACTTGATGCTTTTGGCAGAACAGTCTAGGCAGGAAATGTTACACATGACTTAAATTGGCTAAAACAATCTGTCTGCTTCACTGTTTTCCATTGACTAGGTTGTATTTACCATCATCTGCTGTCTGAAGACACTCAACTAACAGCCAAATTCTCATTTCTCAGCACAGAACTGATCTGCTGATCAAGGAGAGGAAGGCTATTCCAACCCTCACAAAACCTGCCTGAGTCCACAGGCAAGGAAAAAGGGGGTGGTGAGCAGAGCAGCCAAATCCAATGTCATCATACACAGTAAGTTTTCAGCCTCAGTTTTCCCATTTATAAAACACATGGCTGCATTACTTTCCTTTCTCACGAAGCAGAGTACTGCATACCAGGGAAGTGCTAACAGACAAATTGAGTACTATTTGGAAATAGGCTTCATGCTGATGTCATACCTGGATGCCCCAGGAACTCCTGCCTGTTGCAAGCAGCAGTTTATCAGAGCCACTGCTCTGATAAATGAAGGCAGGAGTGCAGCCCCTCAGCCCCATCCCCACATGTGGCAGCGTTCAGTCAAGGGCTGAACACAGTCAAAGACTGTGTGCCATCTCCTACTTACACAGAGAGTCCGTTCTCCAAACTGGCTGTAGAAGGTCATCTTGACTTTGTGTTTGTGTCCAGTCCTCTGGTCAAAGGTGTTGCAGCTGTCGAAGGGTGGGCTGTACAAATGCAGGCTGACGGCAGACTCTGTGTGGCTTATGTTCTCCACACGGTGCAGGCCAATGGAGTCTACACAAGAGAGGGCATGAAACAAGAAGTTGCATTAACAGGAAGATTTAATGAGATCTCAGATACCTGGAAAAAATGCCATCCAAACTTAAATTCATGAGCCAGCCAGTTAGGCATACCTGCACTTTTATGGGCACCGCAAAACTCAGTACAGGGAATTTGGATGCTGATCTCCATCACTGGTTCCTAAATACTTCAGATTACTTTACTGCCTTCTGCACCTCCTAGAACACTGGATTATCTGCTACAGGTTAAAGGCCAAAAGAAATCCAGAGAAGCCTAAGGAAGACCATACTATCACTTATTTTCAAGCTATCATTTCCAAAGAAGCTTGAGGTTATTTACTTTCCTAGGAGATACCATTGTTCTAGGTATTCTAGAAGCAGGGAAGTTAGATTTTCTAAAAAATATAGCAAGAAATTTTACAGGGCAGAAGTTTTTTTATTGCTAATCATTTTAACAACAATTATTTAACAATTTAATATTGTTAAATTAAGTACAGTAACAAGGGTATCAGGCATGGTAACAGACAGCTACTTTTATTTGGGGCATGGACTCAAGGGGAAAAATGTAGTTGTCTTCTGTTGCTGGCATCTGTTTAGTAATTAATCCTTCCAGTTTATTAGTTTAGAGAAGAACAGGCTTCTCATTTGTCTGATCTTTTGACTAAGGTGACAAATTACTAGTGACTGGCAAACTTCCAACCTTAGCTTACTAGCAAGCATAACTGAATTTGTAATAAAATACAGCACTGTCTATTGTGTGGCTACTAATGAAGTAATGGTGTTTGCTGGGACACTGGAGTAGAAACCAAACTGTTAGGTGAAAATGTAAGGTATGAAGAATCACATTCATGCAACAAACCATTTCTGTTCTACACTAGAATTTTTGAGTTACTTAGAAGAGACCTTGAATTTAAATTTATGACCCTGCTGTAAAAACAGCTCAGCCTTTGTACTTGCACTAATATGTTATATAATACCTAGACTCATATTGTGCAATGTAGTCATGATACTCTGAGAATCATAAGTGCACTCTTAACTCTGATACATTTCAAGTGTAAGCCCCAAGTGCCATTACCTAAATAGAGGATGTGGTAGAAGGAAGACCTAATTCTATGCTCATGCAATGGGAGACCCAAATAAACCCAGCTGAGTGGGCTTTAACCTTAAAAGTAAAGTACAACAGTAACCAAGAAGCACACGACAGAAACATGTAGGTCACTGTTGAAGTAGTTAAGGCAATTAACATACCATCAGTATTTTTCTTCTACTGGTTTTACCTTTTTTTTTTTTTTTTTTTTTTAAACTCACCTATCAGTTAGGAAACATGGCAGAGATCCAAACTGCCTCAGAGACTCAGACAGTAAATTTGTTTTAAGTAACTGAGAAAGTTTGGATAAGATGAACATGGGCTATAATTGCTTGCATGGGAAAGAACCACACAGTGAGGAAAACTTAAATGATTGTAAGAACCCATGGCCCAGGTGTGCGAGTACCACGTCCATCAGCAGACATGACAAGCTCCTTTTTGCATTTCCTGTCCTATGTTTTGTTTTTGTTTTTGTTTTTTTTCAATTAACATAGTATATCTTCAACAAAGGTCTGCAGACTGCTACTCAGGCTTCCTCCACACCATCACCCTGGCTTGATCCATTATCCGACATGAAGCTCCCTTGGGGAGTTCCAGGGCTCAGCCCTGCAACATGTGTGCTCCAGTTTTTGAATCATCATCTTAAAGGCAGATGGTCCCTTTCTCCAGCACTTTGCCATTGTTCTGCGGTACTCATTACTCTTCAACATGATATATAATATCTTGCATAGGGTCAGAATGTTATGCCCAGCTGGCAACTTCCAGATGGCCTCCAGAAGAGCACAACATGGTGATAGCTAAGAATATACGTAATGGGACGGCTCCAGATACCTAGGCAACCTTACTGGTAGAGACTTAGCTGTCTCTCAGCATCTGTGGGAAGAGGCATTTGCTTTGTAGATTGAAATGCTCAAGCTTATCCATTTTTGCTGACACTGAACTTCAGCACCGTACTCTTCTGTTGATTTGGACAAAACTAACACTGAGCATCAGGGCCTTTGCTTGTTCTGTTTATTCCATAGACAGCTTTTGTATTTTTTTTTCCCTAGGATTTCCACAACTGTCCAAAAGGATTATTTATCTGAGAAGAAGAAAAAAAAAAGCAGCAATTAAACTATTTGATTTCCTTATTTCTCACTAAATACTATTTAAGCTGTAAGTTTACTAGCAATTTCAAGTAGTTATTTGCAGCACAGTGCTGAAGGCTGTTTGGTGTAAAGGAGCTATCTGGAACGTTTAAGTATTGAGCAATTGTTGCAATGTGTCATGAGGGAGTTAATGGACTTGTTTTTTGTTTTACTGAGCATAAATGTGGGGTTTGTGCAGAAGCAAAAGAGCCCAATTCTTTAACAACCATGCAAAACACCATTAGCAAGAGACTGTTAGAGGTAGGAGACTATTTGGAGAGCATACAAACACTTTTCTTCGGAGTAAGACTCAGGGATGGGTAGCTGTCAAACAAACTATTAGAAGAGCTTACCGTTAATATAGGCACATTGATTTTCTCTCAAAACTCGCTCTGATTTCTTAGTCATTTCACCATTTCCTTTTTTCTCAGGCCATTCAAACAGTGTCTCCTTTAGATTTCCTTGGAGGATCTTCATAAAGCAGTGTGAATCAGTGTGATCATGGATGCTGCTATATATGTGAAAAGAATAACCTAACTCAGTATGATATGCATATCTAATTTAAGTACAGCAAATAGAACAGATGGCATAGCATACATTATCTGGATGTAGCCCCAAAATGATATGCTATTGCACTTGGATCATGCATGGTCTTAGGAAACAAAACAAAACAAAACAAAAAACAGAGTGACTATGATAGGCCTACTTTAAAATGCTACATTGGAAATATATCCAGGTAAACTTACATACAGCAGAACTTTGGGAAAAGTCAGATTTTGGTCAACTTTGGACCTTACCAAAGAAAGCCTGGAGGAGGACAGAAAAAGATCTTCAGAACACTAATTCTTGTGGGCCAAGAAACAAAATGTTGCTCTCTGAAGTGACCACAGGCAGAGGCCAGTATAATGTTGCAAATATATCTAGTATTTCCAGAGCCACCATATTCCCCTCCAAAACACAGGAAAAAACAATTACTTCCAGTTAATTTCTATGGACTTTTTACTGGTGGAATACACAGGCATTTGCTGAATATAGAAAATGCTGTACCTCTGACTCTAAGTACAACCATCGATAAATACAATTTCACTGCAGTGGCAGTGAATAAACAGCAGGATCTATCATGATCTGTATGTTTCTTTCATCTGTCTCCTTGCTCAGAGGTATGCTTTAATTGCTACATTTAGAGACATATTCAGTACATACACAGTTGGGTTTGGGCTTTATTTTTATTTAAAATAGAAGACTAACTGTTAGAGCAGTCAATAGGATTAAGCCAAAGGGAGAGCTGTCTACTCATTGGGTTTGTGGAGGAAAGGGGAATTTGGCCCTCCCTTTGGTACAGTGCTAACAAGTTTCAATCAAAAACTTGGTACTTGTACATTACTGTTTTCAATAAACAAATGTCAAAGTTTCCCTGTAAAACGAGATGCCAAGAGAGCAGAGCTTGCTTCAGGCATAGAACAGTTCACAAATGCCACGTTGTCATGGTCCTTCTACAAGCCATGAGAACAATCTGATCCTACCCATGTAGGAAGCAAAAAACCAGCTTGTGGTCTCAATCTAGCTCTAGCAAATACTCATCCAACCCAAACATAGTTTGACATAAATTACAGTCTTTGTGGGAATAGCCCAGAAGGAATAGAGGTGGTGGGCTGTGTTCCTACATCTCTCTGGGTATAACTCCATGGCATTCCCTAGAGAACACCATAAATGCTCAGAATGCATTCTCAATTAAAACAAATAATAAAAACATCCCAGCAGCTCCTCATGGTTTCTATTTATATCCAAGGACAATCAGAAAACCTGCAAGTTTTGTTATTCCATACTGTGCTTTATCCAACATCTTGCAAAAGACACTCCAAGATCCTGCCCTCACGTTTGTAGGACTACACAGTCCAGGGTACGGTGTCCAGGGTATGGTCTGCATGCACAACTCTGGAGGCACACCAGCAGCATGGTCTGCTTTGAGAGAGGTGGGATGCCTGAACCTAGAACCACAGTTCTAACCCCAACCTAGTTTTTTTTGTCATGTCACAGAGGTTGGATTTAAACATGAGAGAACGAGGACTGTTTAAGCTGAACCAGGTCCTGCTTCCACAACAAAGTGAGGAACTCTGAGAACCAGCAGGGTCTGACCAACCTGCCCTGCCCAGAGGACCCACAGTGTCTCTGGGATTAAAAATTTCCTCCAACAGAAGGAGCACACGATTTGGCCAGAGCATTTTTAAATGCTCTAAAAATGACTGTGAGAGACAACATTGCCAAAAAAAATAAACCAAGTATTCAGGTCTTCTATTCCAAAGGAACACTTAGGAGTTCTGCACTGCTTAGTTACCAGACATTTTCTAATAGCTCAGGTAGAGCTGATTGTTTTTCCTCTTACATGACAGTGAAAGATATGGTAGCTTTATATCTGTTTGCTAAAACCATAATCTTTGGATACGAACCTGCCATGCCCTTCACCCCAGCACAAGATCATCAAGTTGAACTTTCCATTTCCATTGTCCACAAGATTTCTTGTATACCTGAAATACAAAGTGTTTGCTTTTTACTGTACTGATATGCCTATAAAACACAAAACTATATAAACATTGTTGTGAAGGAAGGTTGTGACTATAAACATCTTTTTTTTTTTTTTTTTTCCCCTTTCTCTTGAAAGCCAAGGTTTCCTTGGAAAAAGTGAAATTGGACTTTTAAGCTGTTGTTGTGAAAGTACTTTTTCTGGGAAGAAAAAAAAACTGGACATAGTTAATATTTGACAGTAGTATTGCGATTGAATTACATAAATGATCACAGTTTGGGAACTGCGAGTCCAAGCTTAGAGTGGTAGACAGGATCAAATCAAAATAGTTATTGAATGAAGTCACTCCAGCAGCTGGCTTATAATTAGAAACAGAGGACTGCAATGAAAAAAAAAAAAAAAAAAAAAAGGAAAGAAAAGAAAAATACATAGTTACATTCTTCTACAGCTCTTTTTGGATATTCTTGGCTTTCTTTGTGTTACACAGCACTCATTTGTACTAGGTCAAAAAAGAAAAGATGTCAGGCTTTCCATACATGGTACTCCTTTCCCTCAAAGTTCTACATCTTGTACTGTAGCCCTTTGGTGTGGATAAAATACCTGTGGTGAAATTTCTGCCAGCATCTGCTCCTAAACAAAGTGTATCATAGATTTTCTTACAAACATTAAGCCTTCTAGAGGCTTTTCTGGCTTTGCTTCTGTGGCTTGAAAACATTTTGTGTTAATAGCCACCTCTTAGGTTTGGTTCCTTGTGCCCCCTGAAAGCCTCTCCCGAGCTGTCGCTTGCCTCTTGTTGAGAAGCTCCCTGGAGAAGGGCCTGGGATTTTGCTCTAAGCATTCCTCTCCATACAGGGGCTCTAATCGCAATGAACCACAGAGACATTTTGGTTGGAAAAGACCTCTAAGATCAACCTTTAACCTAGCACTGCCTACCGAACTGGGGCTTGGGATTCTGGCTGCTATGGTGCAAATAACCCACCGGGACCTCCTGTTTTTGCTTTAGCTTCAGTCACGATTATCAGGGCTTACTTTGCCAAGCAAGTCAAATATATAAGCCCACGCAGGACACCTCGTTCTTGTCTAAAAGATGCAAGCACAGGCACATAGAAAGTGCACTGATGCCAACTGATTTATTTATTTATTTATTTTTAAATTAGGTTCTTCATAAGGCTGTAATCGATAGGATGCTTGCAGCAAAGTAGGTTTGTACCTATATGCTGCCTCTTACTGCATCCACAGTCTGTCTGCAGACGTATTTCTTGCATGCTGTCGGAACATAAGCAATCAACGCTGGCACTTGACCCAGCTTCTCAAGCGCTGCTATTTCAGCACAGCCAGCCAACACCAAGGCTGCCGTGCACCCTTCCAATGTTACCACACATTTTTCCACCCCCCTCTCTACTTCGCTTCCCACTCCCTGCCACAATTTCGCCATCGGATCCCACCGGAGATAGGCAGCCAGGAGAGTCGCAGCAGCAGGATGATGCTCGTAGGATAGCGGGGCCAGGAGAGGCTCTCCCGTCCCGGAGGATCCTGCCGGCCACCTCGCTTTCACACCGGGGCTGGGGGCGCAGCGGGAGCGCCCCGGAGCCTCCGGGGAAGCACCGCCAAGCCCCCCCCGGGGCTGCCCCGGCCCCGGCTGCGCTCGGGGCCGCCTTCCTCTGAGCGCCACCGCCCCGGGGGTCCCGGGGGCCGCCCCCCTGGGCTGCCCCCTGCCCGTGCCCGGGCGGCGGAGCGGCTCCGTACCGGTACTGGTCGAACTTGGCGTACTGCAGCCACTCCTCGGGGTTGCTCTCGTAGGACTCCATCAGCGCCTGCACCTCCTCCACGCTGACTTTGTCCTCGGCGAAAAGCCGGTGCAGGATGCGCACCAGCTCCTCCAGGCTCCTCGCCTTCCACATCTCCGTCTGCACCGGCTGCTCCATCGCCGGCTGCTGCCACCCCCACCACACCCCCGGCCGGCCCCCGCCGCTCGCCTTTATGCGCCGGGAGGCACGGCGGGAGCCACCACCGCCCCGCCGGGCGGGCGGGACCGCGGCCGGCCGTGCCCAGCCCTTGGCCGGCGACAGCGACCGGCAGGACGGCCGCTGGGCCTCGCCGTGTGGTGACCGGGCGGCAGGCGGCGGGGGAGGCTGCCGGGGGGCGGCCTGGTCCCGTATATCCGGGAGGGCAGACAGCCCCCGCAGCCCCTGACCCCAGCACTGTGGGCTTCAGGCTGGGTCTGGATGTTGTTGGGGTCTCTCGTCCTCACGAGTTTGGGCCACTGAATTCACCGTATGCTGCAGAACTGACTGTAAAACAGCGGTTTTTTTTTCACTCAAAATGCACCCCAAAGCCACCATTCTTTTTGCTCCCTTCTCCCTCCCCCCAAAAAAAGACTTCAGCTGCTCAGGCCTGCCTGCTGTTTGTGAGGTGGTAAGCAGGCAGGTCAGCACTGTGAACCTGCAGTAGCTTTCAGGGTGCTCACAGTACTTGCACACATCCTTAGAATCACAGAATCATAGAGTCATTAAGGGTGGAAAAGACCTCCATGACCATCTGGTCCAACCATCCCCCAAACACCACTATCACACTCCAAACCATGTCCCTAAGCACCACATCCAACCCCTCCTTAAACACCCCCAGGGAAGTTACTCCACCACCTCCTTAGGCAACCCATTCCAATGCCTGACACAGGAACTGACATCGAGGGATTTCCAGTGTGCCTGGTTTCTCTCTTTCTGACCTGTGCATCCAGTAGCTGCAAGAAAAAAAAAAGTCATCGCTGCAACTTGAGAGTCTGGATGGATTTCTGCAGTTAGGGAGACATCAGCATGGCTTTAAATGGGTCAGGGATCTAATGCATTGGAGTGAAACATGGTTGAATGTACTGAATAGGTACAGTCACGGATCTGTCCCAAACCTCCTCTGGCACACAGAAAGCAGACTTCACCTCATCGCTACTCTTTTAGCAAGTTGTGTTGGTAGGTATGTGGGAGACAGAGAACTATGCTGACTTCAGTCAGACTTTTAGAGATCTGTAAGAACCTAAGATCACTCTGAATTTATGTAATGCAATCAGGATACCCTGGAAACAATATCAGCAGCCATCATGCAGTTAAAAAGCATCCAGTCTTTATGGGACAGTCTTTATGGTTCTTCATAAAGATCAAAGACATCACTCCCTTGCTAACTTGTTCTACCTCAGTATTAAGAACAACTGCCTCATTTCCTAATGGAATTTTAGCTATGGATTGGTGTCAAAAGACTATAAAAGGCAAGTAAGTGGAACTTCTTTAGAGTACTTGCTCAAGTATTTCCACTTGGGCACCATTAAAACTGCTGTAGGTTGTGAAGAATTCGAAATAGTGTGAAGCAGCCAATGCCATTTACCTGAAAGGTAGAATTCACACTATCTCAGTCAGAAGGAATAAAATACCTTACACAAATAAGCTGCTGTAAGGATCACCGGAGCCATGCTTCATTGGGTTGTGAAATGAGTGATGAGATATACATGTATTCCCCCCTCCCACAAAAAAAAAAAAAAAAAAAAAACAAACAAACAAAAAAAAAAAAACAAAAAACAAAAAACCACCCACCAAATATGATTCATTCTGATATTCCCAAGATCTGATATAATTATTTTCCAGGAGTTACAATATCTCTTTGCTTATTTACACACCTATATGTTTGGTGATGTTCTGCTGTTTAAATCCAGGAAAAAACATTGTGCTTCTGCTGCCAATGTCAGAAACTTCAGAACTTTGATTCCTTTGCCATAATGGTGATGTGATCATTAGTGATTACTTTAAATATTGCTAGCAAGAGCAAAGGGCACTTCATATATCCTGTGTTACAACTAGTGGATCAGTCTGGATCTACTTACTGCAGTCTCAAATGTGTACTGCTGTTGACTATAGCTCACTTACAATGCTGTACCCATGACCTTGTCAAAGTTTTTCCTTTAACTCAGTTACAAAGACTTAAACTTCTCTAGTAGTAATAGAAAGCCTTATACTTCTATTTGCTCCTATTCAAAACTACTCACACATATTTTAATTTTGTGAGAACAAAACATTACATTCAACATTACATTTTGATCCTGAAAACTTCTGTAGGAGTTCATTATTTGTTTGCATGAAACTCATTAGGAACAATATTTATGGCTCTCCAGCTTATGTTTTTACTAACACCCCACGGACAAATGGCACAAGGATCTGAGTGCATGTACAGCAGTTAACACATTCTAGCTTCAGTCACTTAGGGCATCTGTCACTGAAAAATTTAAAAAAAAAAAGAAGAGAGCATTGTAATATGCAGAGCATAGGAATTGTCTTCACGTTCTCAGTTGTGCTTCTTATTAAGGAGTATGCAGCATTTTATGTTTCTTTTTATTTCTGGAAATCATGTGTTTATACCCTTGAAGAAATTAACTATTAAACATATTTCTCAACTGTTCATTAGAACAACACTCAAGTCTGTAGGAGACTTTATTCCAACAAATGTAAGGGATGTTGTAGCTTTCAATTTTACAACAAAAAGTTTAGGTCCATTTAAAGACTTGAAGCTTATTTGAAAAATAAGTCCAAAGTTACAGAGGCAAACAGTGATTCACACTGCCATGCCTTATCGTGCAGGATGGTAAGCTGCAGCCAACGCTCAGGAACTGCACTGACAGTTCCTCAAAAGCTGGACTTGCACACAGCTCTGGTGTCAGGGATGGCCACGCATCTTACTTGATTAGATAGCAAAGGTAAAAAAATTACAGAAACAATCCCTTCTGCTCCATCACTGTTGATCAGGGTTCCACTGTACCAACATGCCTCACCAATCAGATCCATCAACCTGTCTCTGGGTAGTGCCAGTGCTCAGTCTTTGTCATTCGAGATTAACAGGTATTTAGTACCATATTCCCATTAAATAATTCTGCAGAAACATTTGCTCGTTCATGTAACCAGACTCTTGTATTTTGCTTCCCTGAAAAACAAGCTGTTTCCACTTTGCTTAATGATGACACACACTGGCGTTCCTCAGAGGAAACACATACTCACATTTGGTACTTCTGAGTCCATTTGATGCTACAATACTCCCAGGGTGGCAATACATACATATGAAATGTATTCAAATACCACAGTGCCTGAAGTGGACGTATATTCTTTGGGCTAGAGAGAGAGTGAGAGTAAGAGCAAGTATGTAGCTTGCAGAAGAAGCATAAAGGTTTAAGGATTTTTTTTCTGTATTTCACATTAGGTAGCCCTTGTGAAAAGCACAGAAACTTGGAGGGTTCCCACAGAAAGTGAATCATTCTTGCATTTGTTATGACATGACTTCACTGGGAGGCAGAAAGGAAACAAATAAACCATTCCCGTTGATATCCTGACAGTTAAAACCCTATCTTGGAAAATGGGAGTTTGAAATACAACCACTCCATGGACAAATGCCCAACCACTCAAATTCTATCCAAAAGACAAGTGCAGGCACTTCAAGCAATCACTGGACATGACGCCTAACTGGGAGAGAGATAGCTTAAGTTCCGAGCAGGTGTTGGCACCTCACCTCCCATAGGGGTGCAGCTCACATGTTTTTTTTTGTTTGTTTGTTTTGTTTTGTTTTGTTTTGTTTGTTTCCTGCCTCATTTAGGAAAATCTTCAATTAAGAATGATGAAATTGATTGAAGATTATATGGTGCACCTTGTTATTTCAAGTAAGATTTGTGGTCAGCCTGAAAAAAAGGACCCAAGGTACCTGAATTCTCAGACCATTGTGGCAAGCAACTACATTGTGCTTACTCCCTCTGGTCTTTCGCCTGAAAAGATAATCGCATTTCAACCCAATAAAGTGAGCTTACACTCTTCTTCCACATGTTATAACTACAACCATTTATTCATTGCTATTAAGTTTCTGTTCCCCTAAGTGCCTTTGATTCTGCAGAGGGGGCTTCTGTAAGGGAATGTTTGGAGCTACTGCTGTTGTGCATATGCATTGTGCCTTGCAAGTTTTGGGACTACATGACTCAATGGCAGTACCTCTCTAAAAAGGGGTAAGAGAACAGAATATTTTGACACAAGACGGTCATAGAGATAGGTTTAATAACCTGCCCCAGGGAAATTCACCTTACTGAAATATTTCACTGCGCAGTCCCAAAGCTCTACAGTCCAGTCACCACCTTTTTCTTCAACCTTTGTATGATTTAAGAAGGACTGCAGCCTGCATCTGAGAACTCTAAGCGACTCGGTGATACCTAGAGCTCTGCACCTTCTATTTCACATGAAGATCTTTGAACTTTTGGGTGGATGCCATTTGCAAAGAGACCTTTTGGGTTATAATCAGGAGGAAACGTAAGTAAACATTTGTTGCAAACATCACCAAAATTGCTATTTGGAAATACACAGCAATGCACCACCTGAAGTAGCAGTTCCCAAACTCTGATCTGGAAGATCGAGCTAAGTGATTAGGGGGCCCTACATCCAGACAGACTGACTCATTCTGGGGCTGTGAAAAAGCACTTGCAGCCTCCTCTCAGCCATATAACCTTGTGAGATCCAGCCTTCTGCACCCAATAGACCTTGCATGAGAATCTGCTGCTTGAACAATGATACCAAAAAAAACCGACAAAACACACAAAAAAAACACACACACCCAAAAAAAACCCAAACAAACACGAGAATAAATCGTATCAAACACAGATCATACAGTGAAACACAATCAGGCTACAAAATACAGTAATCAGTGAGTGAAGTGAGATCAGTGAGTGAAGTACAACATACCACGTCACACCATACTTTGAAAACACTAACAACTGCTAAGCAGTGCATGTACTGCTGAATGAAGCAAAGTGCATGAATTGCTGGGTGGCATTAAACCACACAGCTCAGAAAAGACTCAAAATAATTTGATTCAGTTTTGGTGGAAGTTAGTATGCTGCGCAAAAGGTGCATATGTTATAAATAAAGTGGAAAATATTGACATCCATATGCTCTCTGTGAGAAAAATAAATTAAAATAACTTTTTTTTTTTTTGGTAGTATTTCTTTGAGAAAGCTAAATAAAGTTCTGCCTAGACTTCTCTGCACTGACAATATTTGCTGTGTAGTTTTGTTTGGAGCCCTTCTCTTCTTTGAGGTTTCCTGTTTCAGAGTTGGAGAGCTCTTAATGCATTTTAATTCTCAAGAATTGCCAAGGTTGTTAGTTCTGTTACCAAGCTGGTCTTGAGGGAAAGACATTTTTGTCTACTTTACCTTTATACACTGATTTTTGCAACTGCAACAACTAACTATAGCCTCTAATATTTTTAGTGCTAAAGCCCTCTAAAGAATGGTATTTTAACACTTTGCACTCTGATTGGTTGATATACACATAAATAATATTAATCAGGAACAACTCCACGAGAAGATGTAGAGCAAGGACATAGACTCCTGCAGTTTTTCCTAAATTTTACTATTTAATATTCATCATGTACCTCTAAGAAGAAGTATGAGAAAATTACGATTGTGTAAGTAGTATTTCTGCACCATCTATAACCCGTATCTTTAACAAAAAACATTACAGCATCTAGCTGTCTGCCAGACATTCATCACAAGTATCTGTTCCATGGGAAAGCTGGAGAACTGTTTGAAAAACTTGTGAGACTGCTTCTCAAGTTCAAAGAGCAACTTTTATTTTCTTCCCTGAAGTTTAATTCTTCTCAATGTGGACACAAGGGATCAAATCTCACCTGAAATTGGGACTGTGTATCTACTAGTAAATAACCCAAGGACTGCTCTGTGGCACAGAGGCCAGCTATCAAAGTGCAGCCTGCATCCATATCATTAACCTGTTAGCAACCAGAACAAGATGATAACATACAAAATGTGTACCAGAAAAGGCACCTTGGTAACACACGAATTGTGTGTATGCCAAAATCTATGCTAGCAACTGCTCTACCAATTAGCTGTACACATGACTGAGCTACAGTGCCCCAGAAAATTTCCTGGCACTACTGACTCTAGTAACATAGATGTAGTGTGACTGGCCTAATGTTAAGCTTCTAACTTATTTGGGCCTCTCTTTAGTCAACAATGTGATTCATTCAACATTTTTGTAACCATCTATTTTAGGATGAAACAACCTCTAAATGTATTCTTATCTCTATATAGTTAGGCATCAAGTCAAAGTTTTCTGGTGACAAAAAACTGGTGAGAAGTTCCTGACACCTCATGGGCTTGTGGTTATTGAAGCAAAAGCAAAGCAGGAGCAAGAAAAATTCCTAGGATCTTATGTTGTTTACTCTTGGGAGCATATTAAGTATGATACTAGAAAAGCTAAAGTGTGATCTCAGAAAATAAGAATGAACATTAACTTGCTCTGTTATCAAATGTTTTTGTTCTCTTGATGATCCAATACAAAACAAAGCCAAAAACATTTTTTAATGTATATGGCATTTTATGCACAGTTGTAACAGTCATAATCATAATGCAAAACCCAGTGTTAAAGGCATTTTCCCCTCCTTTCTTTGTCCCATCTCTACATATGAAGATGTCATAGTATGTCAATGCCTTGCATAGCCTTTGTCCAATGTCCCCCGAAGAGCAATGAAGACCTCAGGATACTCAGGAACAGCATAAGATAAAAGCTTGGGCAAGTAAAAACAGAGTTTGATCTGCAAAGTGACCACAAATTGCAGCAATGCATGAATAGAATCTGCTTGGGAGCTAAGAATGAGTTTGCAGAACTAATAAGTGAAAAGTCTTCCTTCATTTTACTGTAGATCAGTACATTCAAGATTATGTTGAGGGTATAATTAACACAGACATCTTTTCTGTTAATACGTTAGCAGTAATTCTTCAAGATTTAAAAGTTGGCATTTGCTCAATATGGCCATAGGCAACATAATTATGCGATTATTTCACTCCTGAGGCAACTTCAGTTACACTTAGCTCCTTTGTTTTCTACATGCTTTTAAGATTAGTTCAAGCTACAGATTAGAATTTTATGATTAATCTCCAAACCATTATCAGAATAATAAATCATAAACAATGTCTCCTGGATAAGAGGGTTTGAACTCTGTCACTGTTACCTTGGAAACAGGGTAACAATTTTGCATAGCACTATTTAGTATCAGAACACTGTGAAGCACTAAACCTTTCCTGAAAATAGTGTAATCATCTTCCTTTTAAATATTTATCCTTACCTCTCTCAATATTTAAAATAGTTTACTGTTTTTTTTCCAACTTGCCTATTCTGTTCATGCAATTACATAAAATCAAGTGAATAAATTACATTGCAAATATTGTTAGCTCAGTTCTATATGGAATAGTTGTGTAGCATCTTTAAATGGAAGACAACACTCCTAAGTCTACACTGTTGCTCAAGGTATACTGTGTACAGGGAATATGATGTGTCATGTTCCACTTAAGCTTCTGATGCTTACAATTTAGTGGAAGTATTCTTTCTTAAAAGATAACTACAAACATTTTAAAGAATTTCAGTATCATCTATGATCTTAGATGCTACATCTTCGTATTTTAAAATTTAAAATGGCTTTTGCAATATTTGTCTTTTGCAAATTCTACAAGCCATGGACCGCGAGTCTTTTATCTGCTGTATAATGTATTTGACACATCTGCTTTCTAGTCTATTACTTAATAACAAAAGAAATGCTTCTGCCACTTAAAACAGGAATGATTATATCTTGACTCCAGAAAGAGAGGCTGTGGGCCCCAAATGTACCAGACTGACAATAGATGACTTGCTCTCTGACTTGAGACAGTAACAGAGAAAATGACAAAAAGGAGGAGTCACATTACATGAAGTATGGAAGCTACACTGGGGAATTAGCAGAATCAGAACCAGTAGTTGTTAAAAAGAAAGGAACATAATAAAGGCAGGCACTCGGAGCATTCATTCACTCATCAGTCAGACAAGGCAAGAGCTGGGTCAGGTGAGTAGTCACTGTATACTGGTAAATTAGGAGCCAATAAATAATATAGCTATGGTTGGAAAAAAAAATAAAGAGCAGAAACAGTTCAGCATCTTCCTTTCACTCCACACAACACCAGGACTAATTACAAAAACAAATCTTGTCTAGCTGACACTTCAGCTAGGGTACTATTACCTGCTTGGGCTATGGTACCTCAAGAAAGGTACAAAGGTCATGGAAACAGAAGTTCATGAGAAACAGAAGTGATTGTGTATCAGGAAAAACACTGCATGGAAAACAAAACAAAGCAGCAAACAACAACACAATACTGATGCTGCAAGTCATACATATATACTGGCAGCAGCAGGGCAGTAGGAAAAAACCCTCAAAAGTAATATAGTAGTATTAATTAGGAGACAGTACCCACAGACTTTGTGAGTATTCATTGTTACTGATGTTTTTCTAATCAAACACATAGCAGAAACAATTAAATACTATTAGCCCTGCCTGTAGGTAGGAAGAGAGCTCCTTTTAGCTTTCTTCCCTGATTCTGTTTTTGGCTGTTCACTAGACACATTAGGCAGTCCTTGCTTTGTCCATCAGGAGCATATGCACGCACGCATATATATGTTTCTGCTGGATACACCCAAAACCCACATCAAGGGTGTTGTGTTTTTTTTAAGGTAACATTATGCCTTATGGCTTATTGTAGAATGATAAAATGAATTCTGCAAGTAGTGTACTATTTTGACATAGATTCAATGTCTCCTTCAACTCCTTCAATTGTTACAAGAAAGGAGGCTTAATGATTTCTGAGTCTCAGAATCTGACAAAAATCAAAATAAACTGGAATTAAAGTCTCTGAGGAAGTTTCTTAAATTAATGAAGTGACTAAATACCTAGTAACTAACATTAGAAATTGCATTAGAAAGAACAGTGTTGGAACAAGTAATGCGTGTGGTGCAAGGAACATGCTGAATCTTAAATAGATGCATAACTCAAACCTGTATGGTTAAGTTGTCCAAATTCAGAAATGAATGTGGTGAATACAAGCAATACAAACTACTTCTGTGGGTTTTACTTTACTGGACTGTTATCTCTGAAGGAATTGAGGCAAACTTTTTTTTTCTTTTTATACTCAAACATAAAATTTATCTATAGATTCAACATAAAGGACAACCCTCTAACATTAGCTGGCAACATACGGTAACCTACAGTCCTCCTTCACTTCCAGATCCCGATGGATTTTTATTTTATTAAAGCAAAAAAAAAAAAAAGGAAAAAAGCTAAACACACACAAAACAAAGTTCTTGCATCAATCCTAAAGAGCACATTTGCACTGCATCGAATAGTTTCATATGTTAAGATCAAATAAGGTAAAAGGCACCAATGGACCTGCCAGACTATTGCCTTATCTTAGGCAAACATAGTGCCACACAGGAGAACAAACTGCTACACATTTCGAGGTAGGCAAGTGGACATATTATGAAAAAGACTGGAAAAAAATCCAGAAAAAAAAAAAGCAAATATCTTTGTCCTTGTGTACCCTCTGGTGGCTGTACAAGGTTATACTGGCTTTACAGTAACTAAGCAGGCAGTTTCTTCAGAATGGAATCAGAGTGCTCACCTCTGCACTAGTTCTGTTAAATCAACAAAGATTCATGAGATCAGGGTTATGAACGAGAAAAACTACAAAAAAATTCTGCATTGTTAGCTGAATCCAACGGATTCTTATGTAGGTTTTCCACCAAATAAGTCACTATTCTCATAGCAAGTATTACACATCTGGTGCACGTGCCACATTCTTGGCTGCATGGAAATATGGAAATAGCAGCAGCACGCACCTCTATGTTAAACCAAGCATTAGTTCTCCAGAATTCCTCAAAGGGTAGAAACAATTTGGCATGTTGGTTGCAAGAGACCACATAAGAACTGCTCATACTGGACACACAGGTTACATGAGACAGCAACAAATAGCTAAAGCTATTGGACAGGCCTGCTGCTTTGAACATGCAGAGGCTGCTTTGCCCGCATGTGCTGAAGAAGTGGATTGCATCAGGAACCAAAACTGCCAGCATAAGAACAGTCTTACAGCAAGCAGACAGCTAACATTTAATTTAGTACAGATAAAACAAACATAGAAGATAGCACAACCAATTTAAATAAATTCACAGAAATAACCCAAAACAAAAACAGCAAACGTAAAAGAAAAAAAAAACAACAAACCCAGAATAACCACCACACCTCCCAAACCCTCCAATAACTAAAAGGAGAGGTTGGCACCCTAGTCAAAGTACCAAGTCCCCTCTAAGGTGAAAAAAATAAAGAATCCTCATTACATTATGGCTTAGCACAAGGACATAAAGTGAACTCTATTTGGTTGATGGAACACACAACTGGTGAAGCAGAAAGAGAGCAGCAGCCAAAAGGACTAGATATAAAGTAGGTTTTTAGCACCTCATGTCTATTACTTCATTAACAGAAAGACGCAACAAGTTTTGCTACTCATTAAACAATGCCAGAAATGAAATATCCTGGCAACCGCTGAAGTGTTCAGCCTTGTACAAAGTTCTATGCGATTTGGCAGGAGGACATATTTCTGAGGCATATTCTATCCTTATGCTGTGCCATATAAATAAGGTACTTAGTCTGCCAACATGAAAAGGCATAGAGCAAGGTTATTTACCAATACCTGCATATTGACTATGAGAAAAAAATCTAAATACATTCTTGAAGTGAGATAACGTATGTTCAAGGTGTAGAGTCCATAACATACAGAATGCACACAACATATGAACATGCGAGAAGCAAACTGAATACCAAGCTGTAGGTGCAATTCACATCCCTTTTTAATTAAAAGGAAACCTTATCTTTCATACACCATATACAGCAACAGTGCTGCCCAGTCCCGAAGACAACTTTGAAAAAGCTTCCCTTCCTGTACAGCAATTAGGAACTCAGAAGCAGGCGAGCTGGCTCCATTCTACAGATATGCAGATTTTTTTTCTGTACCCAAAGTGTACATTGGGAGAAAGCTACACAATTGGATAACCTCGGTAGCTCTTCTTTCATGCTATTCAATTGCTGCCGTTTTTGTAAGTATACAGTCACAAGCAGAAATCCAAACCCTTTTTTTTCCATGCATTTACAGGTGAGTTTCAGAAAGTGAGTTCCTCTTCCATTTTTGAAGATCACACCTATGCAACTGTATTGCTTGTCTTTCACCCCCATGCCTGGGTTTTGCAATAATGCAGCACAAGCTTGCCATCACTTCCAAAACACTGCAATAAAACAAAACCAAGAGCTATTAGGTTATTCACAGAGTAGCATATACACAAAGCAAAACAAAAACAAGCCAGATGAATGTATCGTGAAATACTGTTGTTCATAACAAAGGTCTCCATCACAACTGGAGGCATGACATACACATGTGAAGTACGGCTCTTCCAGAGGCTGTATGAAGTCATGTCTCTTCAAACCTTATCAATACAGATCTGTGATTTGCAATGCTATTACACTAAATTCAAGATACTACCAGTGCAGCTAGGAGCAGTAACAGATTTAAAGTGCCAGAATCATACCACAGCCTCTGCTAAGCACATTTGGAAAGGCTATTTAAAATTGAAAGTCACCTCATAGAGGGTCCCAACTTCCTGGTCTGGAGATGGAGCAAAAGACTGGTTCACATATATGAACTGCAAGAAAAGGAAACACAAGATGAAGACTTCATAAGTAAGGTACCCAGAAGAAATGCTCTTCAGCCCGGGATAGGTAAATCTATCCTATGTTTATGACTTATTTAATAATCTTTACAGACTGCACCAAACTACAACAAGTTAGCATCTTCGCTGCAGGGTGGAGGAGCAGCATGACTTCCACATGAGCCCCAGCAAGGTGCTGAATGCATTCTCCTACAGGCTGATCCACTGCTCTCCCATACAGCAGCAGGAAATAAACTCACTGGTTTAGTTCTTAATCTGAGTATCCAAACCACTCCTACTAACCTAAGTTTTCTCAATTAGAACAACACTCACAGATTTTATTTTTTATTTTGGTCACCATTCTCACTTCCTGCTTTAAACAGAAGTACACAGAGTAGCTAGTCTATAGGGTCAGAGGGCCTTGGGATCTGCAGCGTAAGATGGCAATACAGGTATTATGTAGTTTCCAAAAAAAGCCTATACAGTTCCTGGGGTTTTGTTCCTGAAGTTTAGCTTTAAGTTCCATGCTGGAACAGTCTGTGCCTCTTTATTTTCTTGTTGAGACAATGAGTTAATGAATTAAACTGTTGATAATGAATTGATAAGTCATAGTTAATGAATTAAACTGTTGATAATATCCACCAGTAGTAAAAACTGTAACTATTACTCTTTTTTGAGACATTATTAGAGTTACCTTATCTGATACTTCAGTTGCAGATTTCAGTATTGTAATGAGTCTAGCTTTTATTTTACATCTAAAAAGAAAGCTCATATTAAAAAGTGCATGGATGTTGAAATAGAAGTGGTAATTTCAAAGTATTTCTGTACCAGTTCCAGTTTCTACATTATCAGAAGGACTTTTAGGCTTCAAGGCGATTAAGGAACAGCACTGGAACTGTGCTGCCCAGCTACGCACATTCCCACACTAACCATTTTGAAAAAGGAATCAGTCTTCTGACAGCACCTTTAAACTGTCTGGAAGAGAAACTGTGAAGGAAACAAGCCACCAGCAATCAGAAAGTCAATCCCGAACGCTTCAGAGTTTTTCCTAAACGCTCCTTCCGTACAGCTGTTTTTCAGACCTATGCTGCACGTATGAATCTGTCAATGAAGGGCACGCTTGCACAGACTGTACAGAGCTGCGTGAAGTGCAGGCTGGGCTGTAGAATCATAGAGTCATTAGGGGTGGAAGAGAATTTCGAGATCATCCGGTCCAACCATTGCCCTGATACCAGTGTCACCCACTAACCCATGTCCCCAAGCACCAGGTCCAACCTTTCCTTGAGCACCCCCAGGGACGGTGACTCCACCACCTCCCTGGGCAGCCTGTCCCAGTGCCTGACTGCTCTTTCTGAGCAGAAATGTCTCCTCATTGCCAACCTGAACCTCCCCTGGCACAACTCGAGGCCACTCCCTCTTGTCCCATCACCTATCCCCTGCGAGCAACACCCCCCTGTCCGTCCCCCCCCCCCCCCCTCAGGTACCAGCTGCTCGGAGGCCATCAGCTTCAGGAACTTCTTGATGAAGTCGACGAGCCCCTGGATGGTGCGGGTGCGCTCCACGGCCCACTTCTTGGTCCTCATGATGGGGGTGTCGCCCACGGCCTTCAGCAGCACGTCAACTGCCGGGTTGGGGGGGGGGCACCGTTAGCAACCGGCCGCGGCGTCCCGCCCCCACCGCGCCCTCATTGGCTACCGCCGCCAGCTCTCTGCGCTGATTGGCCCTCTCGCCTGCCCGTCACCCCCCCCCATACCCGTCCCCACAGCGGCCCAACCGCCACCTCACTTTTCTTCTTGGCGTCGCCGCCGGGTTCCTCGCTGCCCGGCGAGCCGGCCGCGGGAGGCACCGGCTCAGCAGCGCCCGCCGCCGCCGTCCCGCTTTCCGCAGCCTCCTCCCCGGCTTCCCCTTGAGGCGACACCGCCGCCTGCTCCCCGTCCTCCGCCATGCTGCTGCGGGCCGGGCGGAAGCCACGCCCCCCCCCCTGCACAGCAGCGCGGCGCCGCGAGGTGTTCTGTCCCTCGCGGGACGCCGTCGTTCCCCCCCCCCCACCTCCTCCCTCAGCTCCGGTCCGGTCAGGCGCTGGGGGGCGGGGCGGCGGCGGTTCGGTCCGTTAACGGCTGCGGCTCGGCGGGGCCCGGCCGGCGGGGGCGGCCGCACCATGATCAAAGCCATCCTCATCTTCAACAACCACGGCAAGCCGCGCCTCTCCAAGTTCTACCAGCGATACGTACGGGACGGGCGCCGGGACCATCCCGGGGGGGGGGGGTTGGGGTGGAAAACGGGGGTTAGAGCCGTTGGGGGGGGGGTTGGGGTGCCCTCCAACCGCCCCCGCATTCCTGGGTTATCTGTCTATTTATTTATTTATTTACTTGCTAATTTATGTTTATCGAGTTAATTAATTCCGTTAATTATAATTCGCTTGTTTCTGGGAGCTGGCTCGCAGCGCGTGTTTTTTTGGCCTCCTCTCGGATGTGGCGCTACGTGTCTGTCTGTCTGTCTGTCCGTCCGTCCGCTGGAGCGAGGAGTCAGCGCTGCCCTTTTCCCTTTGAAAACTGTCAGAATAATAGGAAAATACAGTTCTCCCAGAAAAAAAAAAAAAAATCACTTGCAAAAGGATATTCTTTTACACGGGAGGGGGGGAGGCTGAAGCAGCTCTGAAAATGCGGTGTGAGGGCTTGATCTGCAGCCCGAGGGGTCCAAGAAACAGCGTGGCCACACTGAATTCAAGGATAAGAGATTTTAAGCTAATGCTTTAATCGTGCGTATGGCCTTTCCTAGCAAGCAGGCTAAGCTCTGCTTGGGCTGAGCTTGGACAATAAAATCCAAGAAAACAGCTGATACTCCCCAAAATTATGTAAACTAATTATTCTTTCTAAGAAGTGCCATTATTTATTCGTATCTGTGGCCAGTTACTTAAAATTCTGGCCACTACGGAAGCCATATTTAGGTTTGATGGAAGGGATGTATCTTGCTACACACACCTCAGAGCAAAAATGATGACTCTGAGGCCTCGGTTTGCACTGCAAGGCTTTTAATTAAAGAAGTGTGACTGATACTGGTTATTGCTGTGGGCAACTGAATTTGAGCCTTTCTCCTCAGGAAGTTGATACCGAAAAACGCTAATATATGTTGGTTAATCCCTTTTTCATCTCTCTCATCAATTCTGTGTTACCAAGCTGTTGTCTTTCTTTCACTGTTCCTAATTTAAAAATTCAGGTGGAGTATTCTCACCTACATATATTGATAAACATTCCCCTTGTGTAGGTCTGTGTTTCTTTATGGTTAACTTTCATTGCAGAGCTTCAGTAACTTCTGAAAGATGTCTCTCTCTTATTCCTCCCTGTCAGTGGGGATGTAACAATTAAATAGGTAGATGAAATACTTTGGAAAGGTATGCATCTCCATTATTAATGTGAAGCACTTAATTCCATTCTCATTTCCATTCAATCATAAATATCTTTTTCTGTCTTTTGATATGGTTGTGGATTTGCAAATTTCTGGGTGGGAAAAGGAGTGAATGACAGGAGTGGGGAAGGAGTGAATGACAAGAGGAAAACTGATTTCTCTTAGGAATTCCACTCAGCTCCTGTCAGAAGGAACAGATCCTTAATGTATAAAGTAGGATAATATGCCTATGTAAACAACACTGTGTAGTCTTGAAAATTAAAATAGCAAATGAAAACATGAAATGATGTCATTATCTATTATTATTTTTAGTTGCCTGTTGTTTGCAACCTTGTCTTGATCATTCCTTTCTGTGTAGCTTTATGTTTCATATTGTAGAATTGTGGCCATAAATTAAAAGTTGAAAATAAGCTTCAGAACAACTTTGAGAATAAGGGCAGATTCTGAAAATGAAAACTATTTTAAGTAGTCAAAGTACTTATCTCAGTTTCTCAAGGGGAAAAAGACACATCCTCTCTTTCCTGATACACACAGGGAAAGAAGCTGAGATTACTGCAGTGGAGGAAGGCAGGCACAATGTAAGAAACACAGACTATACAAGCAGAGGAACCTGTACTTGGCTTGTTCTGTGTTTCATGGAGTAATTTATGTCTGCTGGAGCTTTTTGTTAATGTCTCTTGATTGTAGAGGTTATTTGTAAAGTAACACACAAATTTAAGGTGATGAATGCAAACTGCACTGATGCCAGGCTTTGTTTGCTTAGCAGTCGTGGAGGGGACTGCACCAATTGCTAGTTGAAGTCACTTTTAATATGCATGCACCAGTATTTGTTCATACAGTGGTGTAAAATGCTGGCTTCCATCATTGTTCAGGGATTGGGGCTACCTCTGCTTGCTGACTTCAGGGTTCAGTGCTTAAAAAACAAATGCAAAATTAGAAGAGTTACTTGTAAATTTTTTGGCTGCTGAAGTATGTATAGATTTGCGAGGAATGAGTCTGCCCTTACAGAAGGGTAGCAGAAGCAAATGTGCAGAAATGATGGACGGTCGCAGTGGGGACTCGAGAAGAATGCGGTGAACTCAAAGTTAGAAGCAATGTTTCTGATCAATAAAAGACTGTCAGAAGGAAAGTTTATAGCTTAGCTATAAATCCATATTTATATAAAATAATTATAATAATATATCTATTTATATATATATAAATCTTATCTATAGTTTAGAGCTTATACATGGCTCAAATGCAATGGCTACATGAGCATACTTCTGAAAGAGTTATGTTTTGTGGGATTTTTTTACATAGCTGCACCACCCCCCTGTTAGAGCTTTGAGACTACATTCATGCATTAGCAGGAAGAAAACAGTTTCAAAGGATGTCTAGCTGTTCAGGCTACAGTGGAGATGTCGCTCTTCCTGAATATTTCACAGTACTTCCTGTTTATTGAATAAGCTAGTTTTAAATCATGGTATTTGTAGAATTTTCTTAAAAGCTGTCACATTTTTCACACTTCACAGTAACATGTTCTTCTGCAACTTAGCTTGTAAAAATCTTTCTTTTTTTTTTTTTTTTAACCACAGGTGTTAAAATGACATAAGTAACAAACTGCATATTGGTTTTGGCAGGTTTGAGGCATGAAAGGCTGATAGTTTGAGGATACTCATATGCTTTGTGTTCTGTTTACTTGCTGTGGGATTGTGCATTGTTAGTTAATCCATTTTAGCTTGATACCAAAATATGTTTTCTTTTGTAGAGTGAAGATACACAGCAACAAATTATCAGAGAAACTTTCCATTTAGTATCCAAACGTGATGAAAATGTCTGTAATTTCCTGGAAGGAGGCTTGTAAGTATCAGGTTTAAAATAAGCATTCTGTACTTGCAAATATTTCTGCTGATAGTAGCACACTTGTTTTTACAGTTCTAATGTAAATGCAATGTCACTTGACCAACTTAGTGCACCAGTAATGATATCATCTTGATCCCAGGTATGCTATCCCTGACTAACTGGAATAAACACTTATACATGTGTGTGTATGTATCAAAATTACTTAGGCACTAAACCACATTTTTTTCTAGTACTGTAATTGACACAGTGCTATATCTAGTCTTAAAAGTGATTCAGGCACAAGATGGGGAAGAGACAGGCGGATGATACCTAACCAGTTTCTCTATAATCCAGCTAAAAATTTCTGGTCTCATTTGGAGATGCACTGGCTTTTTCCATACCTACTGAGAAAATTAAGATATTTCATAGCTGTTGTTTAGGCTTAAGCTCTTAAAATTTGAGACAGCCTCTGAGAGTAGGAGTCCCCAACCTTTCTGTCAGGATTCAGACTTGCTCTATGAAGAAAAAAAAGTATTTAAAAAAAGTGTTGCTGCAGTTGTAACTAAGACTTTTTGTTAGCATAGTTAGAGTAGGAAAAAAGCAAGACTTGGGTCCTACATCTCCAGAAGACACGTACAAAATACTATTTCTTGAATCATGTCTTTTTTTTATGCACTCTCACTTTAATTGAAGAAATTCTGACATGGAAAAGTGTTTTGTTTTTAGATACTAGTTATCAAGATTGAATAGCTATGAAGGAAAAGGGTCATAGTCGATAGAGTAGGCTCATAATCTCCAGTATAAACATAGAGATTGTCATAGTCTGCTAAACATTTTAATAATGGAAATTTTCAGATTGATGAAAGCTAGTATGTTAATGCCTTAACTTTCTGTGTGCAGAGTCACACCTAAATATCTAGCTGTACCATGTCAGTTACGATGTCTTTTTCTTAGTCAAGGTGATCCCGTATATACATGTATATACATGTATATATTTAAAATAAAATGCTTCTCTATTAACTACTCAACTTTTGGTCTTAGTATTAGGTTCTTGAAGATGGTTACAAGCTGGAAATATGTTGGCTTGAAATCTCTAAGCTCAAGAACTCATTAGGAGCCTTAAAAAAATTACAGGGTACAACAGAAGGAAGCTAGACACAGAGAACACGAGTCTGGCTTTCCTCTTACTGCTCAATTCTGCAGTTGCCATTTCAATCTATATACTTTTTTTCAGGACAGGTATCACTTTATAGTTTGCAATTTGGCCAAAGGCCTCAGATTTTATAGATACTAGCTTAGCATAATGAAATATTTGGAAGAACTTAGGTAGCTTGGTTCTGGTATAGAGGTAAAGGAGAACTGTGAGACTTATAGCCATGTAGGTCCAGGCTAATTTTATCTGAGCAGACATCCTCGTGCCCAAAGTGAACGATAATGATCTGCCAAACATCTCTTTCCTTGATTTGTGTATCTTATTCTGAGAGGCTATAGCAGATGAGAAGTACCAGTTTAAATATTTTCTCTTCTTGTTGAAATTATTAATGTCCATATAGATAACAATAACTGTGCTTGTGTGTTAAATGTAACTTGTGCTGTCCTGGTGTGTTGTTTTTTTTTTTGTTTTTTTTTTTAACTTACTTCCATTATAATTATATCACAAAATAAAAGTTGTGTCATAGTTAGATTGGGGAAAGCTCCAGCCAGTCATTAGTTACAGGGCTCCTGTTAACTGAAATAACTCTGGGGAGTTGTCCAGCATATCCTGAGATGCTAACTGAGCTTTTCTCTTTTCTTTCAATTTTAGATTAATAGGTGGATCTGATAACAAACTTATTTACCGACACTATGCTACCTTGTATTTTGTGTTCTGTGTGGATTCCTCAGAAAGTGAGCTTGGCATTTTAGACCTAATACAAGTAAGTTTGTCTCATTGGTTTTTGTTTGTTTTTAAAGTGGAATTACGATTCTAAGTACCTTAGAAATTCAATTCAATATTTATCTTTTTCTGTAATACTTGGAAATGAAGCTAACTATGAATACACTCAAAATGCAGAGAATTACTTTTGGGTCACCTGCAGTTTTCTGGACTTTCTTTGAAAAAGTTATTTCCCAATAGATTGTACAGAAAAGAACAGTTAATTTGGAGCAATCATCAGTTATTTTTAGTTGCAGCTTTGCAAGGCCTTGTTTTGTCTGCAGGTCAAAATGATGCAGTCCAACCATTTGCCAAGATGATTTTGGATGATAGAGCTTTGACACACAAAGCTGCTTGTACATGTGTGTGCATGTGTGTGTGTATTTATGACAAACGTAACAGATTAAAGCATCCAGAACCTCTTTAGATAAAAAGGTCCATGTGGTTTGGGAGCTTTTATTCATATATGCCTTGGAAGTTCTGTACAGGGGTGGGGAGAGGAAATGAGGACAGAGAGAGAGATCTGGTACAGGGTTCTTTGGGTCTCCGTAGGAAAGCATTGACAACAAAGCAGCTTAATAATGTTACTGTTTAATAAAATAGAATAAGAAGAGGAATGCAGATGCTCAGTAAATCCTATGTTCATTCAGTTGCAATGCATCTTGTGTTCATGCAGCATCAAATGGAGCCCCGGTAGATTTTCTCATAGCACATTGTGCAGACTAGATTGTGTCCATAGAGAGAAGTTCTCCCTTTTTCGGGAGCTATTTTCAGATATTATATAATTTCCTCACAAGAAAACAACTCTGTTCCTAAAGGATGTTCTCATGAGTATTTCTTGCTGCAATTTTAGATAAAGACAACACCATGCAGGTGGTGTAATTGCTGCTATCAAGCAGGTGCTGCCGGCAGGCATCTCTGCTATGATTAGCTGGCAGCATTTATCCTGTGGCCAAGATATTTGTGCAGCACAACACTGTTCTGAAAGCCACAGGGTACGTGCAGTATGGCACAGGCCTGGGGCTGCTTACGTGAAGCATTATGTGGATTGCCAACTCCTGTATGTTCAATGGTCTTTTGGTCCTTGATCAATACATTCCGCTCCTTGATCCACCTACAGTTTACCTTTCCCCAAGGTGCTGCAAGTTACAGATTACATTAATAACATATGGGCTTCTCAAGTCCAAAGTACAAAGCCCAATAGAGCAGATGTGACCTGTATGAGATCACTAACTCCTTGAATACAGTGTCTTCCACAGTGCTTCTAGCACAGCATGTACGATTTAAATTGCTAAATAGGCCTTTATCAACTCAGCAAGAAAAATCATGTCTGGTAATACAAACACTTGTATGTTAAGAGAACTCTGACTACACCAGTGATTTTCAACTTAAAATTTGCGCATGAGCAATTTCACTGATGATTGTTAGTGTAGTCAGATGTGTGAAACAAAAAATCGTTTCACACCCTGAAGTGATCTAGGTCATTACCTAAAATTGGGTCTCAGCTCAGTGATTCACTTTACGGTTAAGCATTTTAAAACTCGATTCTGTGCTAATTTATTGATGTGCTTGAACTATGTTTGTATTGTATACTTGTGTTAGGAATATTAATTCCCTTAAAAGCTTGTGTGTCGAGAAAATTGATTTTATTACGTGATCAGTGGTGTCCTGAGACGTGGGCCTGTATGTATTGACTATTGCATTGCAGAGAGCCCTGTAAGCCTTAAAAGCCTCGTGGTTCCCTGCAGACCTTTCTTGGCACTGAATAGCTTCTTATAGTTACCTACAAGTGTTCAGAACAGCTCTTAGGAGTGAAGTGCTCTTCCGGATGGTAAATCCAAATTATCTTTGCAGGTGGGTGTGTGGATAACAAGGAAGGAAACTCTTTTTCTAGATTCTAGTATCATTTTTGCTCATACAAACATTCTGCAATACCTGAATAATGCAAGTTGCTGAGGGCAGTGTATGATCGCCTTGCGTGTTTTTAGCATTTTATTCTACACAGTTGCTTAGTTGCTTGTTGCTTAAGTCTTTTAAATACTTCCAAACTGAGAAAAGAAGCGTATTAATGTTTCATGTGACTTAGAGATATTTTGCAGATAAAGTGGTTATTTATAATACGTCTTATTTAATCAGGTGGTAAGAATAGGAAAGACTTACCTACGTCAGTGTCTGACCTGCTACATTTTACCAGGCCATAATCCAGATTCAACTAGCTTTTTATTTGTAATGGTATGTTAAAAATGACACACCAGTAATGTCCAATTATTTCCAGTTACATAGTGTAAACTAATTTTACTTTGAGGTTCTGCAGCTTCCTACTACAGATATATATATATCAAATTCTCTGAATTAGGCAGTGCTTAACCTTTCCTTTAAATTGTGTTGCTTCTTGTCCCAAAAGTTCTTTGATTTCTATCTCCATATCTGTGTATTTCATATCTTTTCCATTAAGCCCCAGTGTTTATTTACATGCAGTTGTAACTACTTAAAGGAAGCAGAAATAATAAAAATGCTGTTTCTATGTATAGCAATACTTGTTTTTTTTTCCTGAAACATATGATTTTGTTTATAAATGCAGTGTCACCACAGTACATGCAGCTGCTTAGTGTTCCCCTTTCTCTAGATCAGTGTAATTCAACCATTTGATTATAGTAGAAAATATACAGAGATTAATTAAACACTTTTGATTTCCAGTATGGCTGCCAGAAAGATCTGTTTAATCCTTTTACCAATAGCAATCAGAGTTAAATCTTACCCTGCAAAAACACCCTCAGAATGTTTATTATTACATCTCAATCCCATGTACAGTGCATATTGACAGTATGTACACATACACATGCACATACTCTAGTAAATAAGCTTAGTTTTTGTGTTCAGAAATGTTGAACTTTTTGCATATGTCTTTGTTTACTGTAGTTCAGAGACAACGAGCTAAGAGTAAACCATCTGTAGTTATGAATTGTATATGTATTGAATTGTTTAAGTAAGTAGTTATATAGGAGGCCAGTTTACTATTTCATGAATATAAAGTGGTGAAATGAACCTAGACCTTTGTGTAGCACTTAAGACTTAGTCTGTTTTGTAAATTGAAAGCACCATAGTAGATTAGATTGCACATAATGGTCATCAGTTCTTTTCAGCATAACATTTTTGCTGTACATAGTAATAGTTGAGATACTTCTGTGAAGGCCGCTTAGGTCACCATTAGGTCTGAGCTGTTTCATGGGTAAGTATTCTTGGCTCTGGTTTAATGAATGCATTGTATGTATTAAAAGTCACAAGATCTACCCCAGTATTTATACTGAGTACAAATTAGAGACGTTTGAACGTAACAGTAGGAATTTGCTTGAGGTGTTAATTTTGGTCTTTCTTTTCTTTAACACGGACACTAGCAAGATTTTATTTATTAATGTATTATTATTGAATGGTAGGTCAGCATCTGTACCATGTTGTGCAGTCTTTTGGATTCAGTGTAAGTTAGGTGGTAAGTTGTAGCTCTGATAGACTCTTCTTGTTTGTCTTTAAACGTAATGTTATAGCCCATGGAAAAAAAGTACATAAAAATATAACAAGCTGTGGACTGGCATGAGTGTACAATTAGTGACATTTATGATGGGGCCTAACTATCCTAAGGGCCTAATGGTCTGTGTCAGCTATAAGCATTTTTGAGGATTATAGCCCACTGCTACATTCCCAAAGCATGTTGTCTCAATAAGTAGCTAAATCTGTGAGATCATAATCTTGCATGAAAAGTCTTATATAACCTTTATATAACTATATAAGCATGATACTGTTGTTGAGTAAGATGTATATAGATGTATATGGGAGATGTAGTGCACTTCCTTTTAAGACACAGTTTTCTCAGTTTGTAAAGATAGACAGATCATCCAGACCAGAGATTCTTTTATGCTAATGTGGTGGTTCCGCTCGAGTGGGCAGCCGAGCTCCACCACAGTCGCTCTCTCACTCCCCCTTCTCAAAGAGGAGTGAGGAGAAAATACGATGAAAAGGGCTCGAAGGTTGAGATAAGGACAAGGAGATCATGCACTAATTATTGTGACAGGCAAAACAGGCTCAGCATTGGGAGACAGTAAGATTTATTGCTTATTACTAACAAGCTGAGAAGTGAGAAACAAAGGAAAGAAACCAAAAGCACCTTCCCCCCTATCCACCCTCTTCCACCTCCTCCCCCCGAGCAGCGCAGGGGAACGGGGGAATGGGGGTTATGGTCAGTCTACAGCACTTCTTCTCTGCCGCTCCTTCTCGGTCACTCTCGTCCCCTGTGCTATGGGGTCCCACCCACAGGATGCAGTCCTTGATGAACTGATCCAGCGTGGGCTTCCCACAGGCAGCAGCTCTTCCAGAGCTGCTCCAGATATGGGTCCGTACCACGGGCTCCATCCCTCAGGAGAAAACTGCTCCAACCTGGCTCCCCCACGGGCAGCAGCTCCTGCCAGGTCACCTGCTCCTGCGTGGGCTCCTCTCCACGGGCTACAGGTCTGGTGTGGAATCTGCTCTGGCAGGGGTCTTCCACAGGCAGCAGCCTCCGTCGGTGCAGGGCCACCTGCTCCACCGTGGTCTCCTCCACAGGCTGCAGCGTGCAACCCTGCTCCACCGTGGTACTCCATGGGCTGCAGGGGGACATCCTGCTTCACCATGGTCCTCACCACAGGCCGCCAGGGGACTTTTTTACATAAAACCCTTATTCCCTTAATGGTAATGCATTAAGTTCATTGGTAGGTCCGATTGAAAGCCAATGCACTTTTGTTTTAACTAATAGCAAGACTTCAGCAGTCTTTCTGTTACGCTGTAATCTTGGTGTTCTCTGTAGAAGCTGTGAGTAAGAGTACTTAATTTATTGAAAGAAGGATGGGATGTCAGTGCCAGTGTGGGTAGTGCGGTGGCTTCAGATGCTTGCAGTGATATATGAGTGATGACTTACTACCACCTTCAAAGCAGAAAAGAAACCAGCTTTGTTTATAGAGGACTGGCTATATTGTGAGACTGTTATGTTCCAAAGTAGTTGGGAGTCTCAAGTAGCATTTGAACAGGAAAAAGCAGTGAAGAGGAGGACCCTTTATGGGCAGATGGAATTAATTGTGTATTAAAGTTTGTCACTGCTGTTTAGCTTAGAAGTAGGAATGGGATCTTCTTGATGTGAGTAATGCTTGCTGGTTTTGTTGCATTTCTGTACATACCGTTTTTTGTTGGTATTTTACTTTATCTCGCCTCAGATAGATGAATTTAACTGATTACGTATTCTGCTTTTTCTACCATCTTTCTTATCTTCCCAATATTGAACTGTATTTTTCTCTTTTGTCTTATTATTTGCCTGTTTAGGAAATAAGGTTTTCTTGGTAAAGGTGGTGGTCTATGTTTTGACGTATTCATGATTATGGGGGGCTCCTGGATTCTGTTCTGTAAATATAAGCAGCAAATTGATACTATGATTCATATGCTTTACTCTTGAGTTAAGTACCTGGCTTAATGGAAGCGTACTTACTACAAAAGAGTTTTTTTTCTATTTACTTTCATGGAGGTACGCATGCTTTTTTTTCTTTGAATCGTAAAAAGCTGTAATTTCAAAATTGAAGCACAAGGGGGAGCTAGACAGTCACTGTGAATTCATTCTTAAATCCTTAATTTCCTGCTCTGTATTTGACTCATTCATTTGTTTCTTTTCCCTTTACTTTTCCAATAACATCACAATGTAAATTTGATTTTTTTTGTGTTGTTTTGCCTTTTTTATTACCTGAAACAATTGGTGTATATTCTCTTCTGTTTATTTTGATCTGCAAGTATGCAGTATCTGAGATACTTACTGAACATAAATTCTGGCACTGCTTGTTATTGTGTGCAGTGTATTGAACTCTCAATTAAAATTGCAGTGAAAGCAAAGTGGCTCTAATTTTATCTAACCGTCAATTGTTTGAAGACGTCTTAAAACAGATGAGAAATGTTAATGTAAAAAATTATATAGTTTGCCTTGTAGATCAGTGCTTTTATAGACAAATAGTTTGTGATGGTTCTATACCTTGTCAGTGCTGGCATTACTCTGAATGAACATTTCATCATGAATGGAAAATTGAAGAAGCTTCTAGGGCTTTCATCAAATGTCTTTAGTTGGTGAAAATACTATCCAAAGAATACTCAGTTCAAGCTGATTTCTTTATAGAAAAACAAATGTTTATTGTATCCCTGTGTTGTGGGCAGAGATTTATGAGTTCCTGCGCTGTGTACTGTTGTCACTGTGCAATGGGTAGAGGTGTGAAAGCAACTACTGTAGATATGAATCAAGAGGGTTCTTTTATGGGAGAAGCCCCACTTACTGGAAGAAAAATAAAACTTATGTGTTTCTGATGTGTGGGCATACATACTGCTATTAAACAAACATATCTTCGGGGTCTTCTGAGCTTTTTTTAATGTGGAACATCGTTTCGCAAGCTACTAGATGGATGTCCAGGTCAGGATATATAAATTTATGTGTAAACTTTGTGATGTATATGAGGAATATTTTCTTTCAAAAATGGTCTCAAACTGTGAACTCTTTATAACTAAAACCTTTAGGTAAAGGTTACATTTACACGCTGTTTTCATTCTTCTTGCAGCTGATCTCAAACAGCACTGTCCTTGTATCCACATTCTTCTAAGGTACAAGGAAAGTAAGAGAATATCTGTGGTTATTTGTTTTGCTGCACATAGTTATGAGCTGTGTAGTTTGTTCTGCTTAATATATATATATTTTATTTGCTTGCCTCCTTTGTTTATAGAAGACTTTTATTATCACAACAAATTAACACCTACTTGAAGAAAAAAATCTGCTTTGCTTAGTTTCAATAAAATTTAACACACGTGTTCATTTAGGTAGTTAACTTGTTAATGATCCTCATTGTCTTGAGTCTGCCTGTGAAAATGCTCAGTGTTCCTGGTTTACATTATTCACTGGTATTTTAGTATGTAAGAATAATCCTTGTTTTAAATGCATGGAACATCAGTTAGATGTAGTTGGACTTAAAAATGGAAATTAACAATAAGTTACTAGCAACAGCAGTATGCGGTACTCTTTTATAGTGTAAGCAGGTTCTGAAACTGAGGGATTGGAAATAGCAATAATGTGAGTTGTTATGCAAGGTAGGCAACTGGAAATGACTGACATCAAATGGACATAAATATGTATATGTAAAGGCAGGCCTTTCATTCCTTTTTTTTTTTTCGTCAGTAGAAGATGTCAGCAGAAATTTCAAATTCTTTGGGCCTAGGCATTTTGAAATCTGGTTTCTCTTGAAGACTCAGGTGGAATTAATAAACCACATTGAAAAGACAGAGAATCAGAAACAGGTGCTTAACTTCTTCCATATTCCTGCATTTGGGTGTGAGTTTAGAATTGCGAAAAATAATTTATGTGCAGTGACAAGTTAAGAAATAGTATTAAATGCATATTGTGACAGAACAGCACTGAAATATAGAAAAATGAATTTAAATTTTCCACAGGTTGCAGTTTCTGTACTAGTCATTAATGGATGATCTGTAAATGCTTACAGAAGTTCTTTCTAATTTTGAAAATCCTAAATTCTCAAACCCAAGCATATGTTTCACCTGGAGATCTTGCCGTATCTCATGTGAAGTCAAACAGGAGTTACCCCTTGCATAAAGGAAATTCTGCTTATATCTCTGTAAGACCATAGTCTATCAGCATACCACAAGCAGATGGTGGTTGACACTCAGGAGCTACAGGAGTACAAGTGTAGTCATTTTTTCATTATGCCATCTAAATGGGGGCTAGAATGATCTTAGAGGCCTGGAACTGGCTAGCGTGCCTGCCAAGGGTTCTGTTCGGAGGTACCAGAGCAGGGTAACCTACAACCCATAGCTGGCAGAGAGCATCCGTGGCTGGACTTGAACAGCTGCTTTGATTTTTGTGTCCTGTGTACCTATGTTCTAGATTCAAGGAGGGGTTTTCAGTCTGGGTAGAAACTGCTGGACCTTTCCGAGTTTAGGTGGTGGTATGCCTGAAAGTATCAACGGGTGTGACACTAAGGCTGATACCTTTTACCTTGGTCCTTCCTGAATTCAGCATGTCTGAACCATGTGATAGTTGCTATGTTGCTCCCTGAACTGTTCCCAGAAGCCATAATGCTGACATCTTGCATTGGATCTGTGTCTCTGTGTAGGAGAGTTGATTGTAGACTGGTAAGTGGGAGATGCCTGCAATGTAGTAATCAGTAAACATAACAATAATGGTAAAAAACAGTAGATTTTTGCTTAATAATTACATTCTAAGGAAATGGGAATGAAAGCTTGAAATGACAGCTCAGAAAATTGTAGCGTAGGTGGTGTCACTGTTTTTTCAAGATTCAACTATTTTCACAACTGTTTTTGATTTTTAGCAGTTATGACATAAAATGACTTGTGCATACAGTTTTTCCTCTACAAATAACATTCTATTAACATAATAATGATAACCACCTAATTTATGTGGATGCTTTTAATGTCTTAAAATCTGCCCATTGTTTATTTTCTGTATTTGCTTTTGTTGAACCTCAGACATAATGGGTCTATTGAGTTTATGTTAAAGCTTGACCTTTGTTTTTGTTTTGCCTCTCTGCAGGTATTTGTGGAAACATTAGACAAATGTTTTGAAAATGTCTGTGAACTGGATTTAATTTTCCATGTGGACAAGGTACTGTGATGAGCTCCTGTACTATTTCTTGCAAAGTGAAATGTTTGGTTCAGCTGATACTTGGTATTAAAAACTGCAGTGATTTGACTTGTGTTGTCAGTGAAATCTAGACAGATTCTAGCAAGAAGGTATTATTTTTTAAAACTTGAAAGCTATGGGGGAATCCACCTTTCTAAGAAAAAAAAAAGTATTTGGGAGTTTTGTGTGGTGTTATTGCACATGTAAAATTGGAGACAGCTCAATATTGCTTTTACTTATCAGAGTAGGAGAAATTTTAAATAAATAATTTGTTCTATTTTGTTGATGTGTAGGTGTTACATTACTGAGAATTGGAAGTGTTGCAGTTTTCCTGTTAGGTCTGGCAGTTGCCTTTCAAATACGATGTTTATGTAACTTAAATGCTGTGTGGATCTTTCCTAAATCTCAGACACTATGTTTTTCTTCATGAATTTAAAAACAGCCTTCTTTGAATATTCCCAGCTATCAAGTACTTCATTTACTAATTTGGTTTTGAGAAAACCTACTATCATAGTACTTTTTATTTAAGAAGACATTGCCACTTCTTGGTATAAGTAATACCTAAATTACTGAGAAATTAATATATAGAGATCATATGTATTCCTTCGGTTGCCTTTTCTGCCTGTGATTACTTCCTGTGCAACTGCCTTCCCAATTTGTGAACATCTTTTTGCATCAGCAGGAAAGGACATAAAAATGAGATGAATACTACTAGAAGTCATTTTCAAATAGCAACAAATATCTGAAATAACCCCTTCAACTGACTAAATTTATTTCAAAATCAGGAAATTCTTTATGGAAGAAACAATTGTACCTTGACCAGACACTGAAATGCAAATGACCTTGAATAAGTGTTTGAACTGATAACGTATTTATGACAAGTCATTAGGATTTCCAGCCTGCCTGGAACACCTTGGCTGTTTGCAAAATGACAGGCTAAAGTTCAAAAACACTTCTAAAATGAGTGGCTTATATATTAGCTTCTGAGCTTAAAGAACCCAGATCTTGCAATACTTTTGTGGCAAGGAGTTTGATCTTTAGCTTAAGCTGCAAAATAGCTGCTGTGTAGTCCAAGCTTTAGCTCTGTAGCATGTTTCGTTCAGCAACATTCCTTAATGTTGCCTTTTACATTCTAATGGAAAACATCTCTCAAAGAAAAGTTAGAAAATTTTACGTGCTCCACCATTTTAAATTCCTGAAACTATTTCACTTTGTATTGTGCAAGTTACAAGCTGCATAAGTTAGTAATGATGAGATTGTATTTTCTTGGTGAAAAATAATTGTCAAAGGGAAGCTAAAAGTGAAGTATTTAATTTGATTTAGTAAAAATAGAAGAAAATGCATGAGAATCCCTTTAAGTGTTAAGGCTAGAATTTTAAACAGTGAGGAAAATGTGAACCCTCTATACCTAAGTAGGTAATTTAATAAGAGTAATCCATCTCAAAAATAAAAGATCAGTGGAACCTTGAGTTCAAAAGTTTTTGAAAATGGCATTTACCAGCACAGTGATTTTTAACTTGAGCATAAGTCTGTAAGATAATACAATACAGAAAGTTGAACTGCAGGTAATGCAAGGCTATCGCCAACAATACAGTAACAGTAGTTGTACAGTTCTGTCTAATCTGATGTCACTTCCATTCTTTTTTTCCTTTTTAGTTAATACTAAAAATGTTGGTCTTGCTACTGCTTATGTCTGGGCAAATTTTTGCTAGTACTCTTTTATTTGTACAATTTATTTAAGAGAAGGGAAGTAAGTGGATTACATTGTTTGCATAGTATTTATTACTTGTTATAACCATAATTTCCTTCTATTTCAGATTTACAACTAAAAACATTGCATTCTGTTATTTAGAAAAGCATCTCTTTAAAATGGAGCAAGGAAAAAAAATCATTAATCACTGTGTCAATCCATGGTTTATAAATGGTTTTAAATACTGCGTGTTAGAACTGTATATTGCATACTAAGAGCGGGAATACAATTACAGAGAAACCTAGGAAGCATAATTAAAACTATGGAACTTTTTGCATTGGAGAAGAGATTAAATATTCAAGATACTGGAAGCAGAGAACAAAAAACCATTAACAATAATAAAGTGTTGAAAGGCCTGAAGAAGATGAGAACTTGTCATTGACAAAAAAAAAAAAAAAAAGAACAATGGCATATCAGATAAAATTTGCAGGAAATAAGTTTGAAACAAAGAAAATAATGTATTTTTCATGATTTATAATTAAATTATGGAACTCCCATAAAATTGTCCCATTTTATTGGATTTACCAATAATACTATAAATAGGTTCAAAAATGATATATATTAACAAAAGAAAAATCTGACAAGGGCTGTAAAATAATTCAGCAACAAACAACAAATAATTTCTGTTTCAGGAATCCTTACATAGGATACTTTGAAGGAGAGATAATATATCAGGATAAAGAGTACTTTTCAGATTTCTTGCTTAATTTTTTTTTAAGTGTCAACTGATGAGTTTTTAGAGCTAGATAAAGTGCTGGATGTATTTTGCATCTGATTAATGTTTTTAAAGCATCCATGAGCATAAGTAGTAATTTTCGCTTTCCAACATGCAAATTGTTTTAAAAAATGTGAAAGTTAAATGTTATGATGAACATATTCTGTAATGTGAAACACCAAATATGAAATACTGAATCATCTGTTCATCAATAATTCATGGTGCTTTAATCTGAACTGTGTATTTAATACTTTTTGAGATCATAATGATAATAGAGCAATCCTATAAAGCACCAAAAGCTAGAATAAAGAAATAGTTTCTTTATGACTGTAAAGATTGAGGAGGTGTTTTCTTAATGTTTTGATGCATTGTAGAATACTGAGGTTTTGTCTGTATATTAATCTGTTTTAGAAAAGAAATGATATGCCTGTTTTTCTGCCTGTCTTTAATGCTCATTGTATATTCAGATTTACAAACATTACAGTTTCAATTATGAGCTTTTGTGTGTGTGTGTGAAGCTGTTGTATTCATTCTTTTTCACTGCATCCATCATAAGAAATATAAGGGCAATATTTACCAAAGGCTGGATATTAACAACTGTCCCTGCCCTATGCAGGTATACTGGTGTTCCACACAGTTATAGCATCAGTGCGATAACGGGTTAGAATCCTGAAGTTTGCCTTCTCTACCCTTTTCCATCTGCATGTAGTGCTACCTTTTCAATTATTTCTTTATCTGTACCTTGCTTCCATGTTGTGGACTTCTTTCAAAACTTGTATAAAGGGTGATTGTCCAGGGAATGCTTTAATGGGAGGCATTCGCCTAACCTTTGAAGAGAAGTTCTTTCTCTGTGTCATGCAGCAGTTGCCATGGTTTGTTGTTGCAATTGGGCTGCATCTTTTTGTAAGTGGACTGTGTGTTCAAGAAGCATTTTTTTTTCTTTACAAATTAGAAAAAAGGCTCAGCTTCTTCATTCTTAGAATTATATAATAATAATAATAATTTGCTGAATTGACTTCAACTTACATGTAACAATGTCTTTCTTGCACTGGCTATTCCCTGAATTAGACACAGTATTCTAAATGTAGCCTAATGCATTGCTTATTTACCATGTTAGCACTCCAGAAGAAAAAAAAAATCTTTATTATTACTGACAGGACTGCAATTACTTACCTTTGTATTTTAGGAGGCAAAAATAGTCACCAAAACTGGCATGATTGAATTAGACTTATTTTTTTAAATCTACTTGTAATCTACTGCAAAGAAACCAGACCATTTGTAAAAGCAAGATCAGATACTCACTGTCTTTGGTCGTTTTGGAGATTTGATATGAAATTCAATCTTTTATTTCAGAGTTTGACGTCTCAGGATGTCATATCAGTAAGCTGTTTGAAGCAAATTGTCTGAGAAGAGATATTTTTGTAGTAATATTATGACTCACTTTTTTTTGAAACAGTAATGAAAAATCTGAAAAGACTTAAGACCCGCTCGTTTGTGTTCTTGTTCTGTTCTGCTAGATTTCCATTGCTTCTGTGAAGTTCTCTGCTGACTAGCAAAATAAGAGGTGTCCTTTCTTCCCTCTTCTGTCAGAAATATACATGAGTTACTCCCATGATTTAGAAGAAGGGCCAAGTTCTAGAACTTACCAAAGATTTCAGGAATATTAAGAGGGAATTAAATTTCATTTCCTCACCAGGATGTAGGCTGGAATTTAGTTTCTCATGTACTTAACAATGCAGTTTCAGGTGCCTGCGACATTAAAATGTATTCTTCAATGATGAAAATACTGTTTTGCTTCCACCCTCCTTGGCTTTAAAGCGAATAGTGTCTGAATTTTAAGGATATGCATTTGGGCTAAAGTTACAGTGGAATTTCTTTCTTGACATCACCAGCTCTGCCGAAGAGAGCAAAATGTATGGTATTCCTCTAAAGTCAAAAGGTAGGGACTGTATTTGCTGTTTTAGAGCCAAGTATATTTTAAAAAAAGAAAATACAATTCAGGTCTATAATATGCAATAGTAAGTGATGGTATTTACACTGTTATGCTGTATTTCTGTTGAGAGAAGGAAAAGAACAATTTAATATACGGTTAATGCTGGGCTTATGTAAGACTAACCTGAAAACTTCTCCCTGACTTGTGTAGGGAGACATGAATTATGTAGTAGTCCTACCATAAGTCTGTACAATGCACATTCAGAAACTAGGAAAAAAAACAACACTATTTACATAATATGTGAAAAATACTTGCTTAGTAAGTGGTTGATGAAATATAACTACATTCATAGAACCATAGAATGGTTTGAGTTGGAAGGGACATTAAAGATCATCTAACTCCAACCCCCAGGCCTTATCTTGGTCTCATTGGCAAACTTGCTGAGGGTGCACTAGATCCCACTGTCCCTGTCACTGAAAGACGTTAAACAGTACCAGTCCCACCACTCACTACTGATCTCCACTTGGACATAGAGCCGTTGACTGCAGCTCTTTAGATGCAACCATCCAGCCAATTCCTTATCCATTCAGTGGTCCAGCTATCAAATCCATGTCTTTCCAATTTCAAGATAAGGATGTCTTGGAGGATGTTGTGGGGGACAGCGCCAAACTGACAGACTTAGAACTCTGATTCTGTATCATCTTTTGCTAGACCACTTTAAAGTGGGCAGGCTTTATGACCACCACCAGTGGCACAGATACAGCGTTTTTTAAACGTAGTCTGCGTTACTTATTGTTAACATGTTAAGGAAAAAAAAAGCTATATCTGTATCAATTTTAATATTATGTATTTATCATGGTTTCCATATTAATATCTGATATTTTGTTTTTCATACTAACAATATCTTAAGTCAATATTTTACATCATCAACCTGTATTATCAAGCCTTCTCTATGAGTAAAATTGAGAACTGACTGAAAGAGCAGTTTCTTTTTCTGTTGATTCTGTTGAATGAGTTGTATCTTTCATGAGTTGTCTATGAAATCATTCTCTGCAAATTTGTAGCCACATGCAACTACACATAAGTGTTTAGTATTGCAGGTAGCCCATGCAATGTGTATGCTAACTCTTGTTTGTTTTGGGCCGTAAACTTTCTTTATACAATAAGTAAAAATGAGTCTTCAATAAAAGGAAGTAAATATTGACGGCATTTTTCAATGCATTTGGATCATCAGTGAAGAATGTATTAATGCTAGATTACCATGTTTGTATCTTTTATGATTGTGATGCTAGAAAATCTTTAAATTCATGTCATTGCAAACCAGGAGAACTGATTGCTTAGCATCACTTTCATATTATGCTTACCATTTTGGTATTTTGTGAGGAATACATACATACTGGGAGTGAAGCGAGTGGTTTATTAAGGATCTTAAAGGAATATTAAGGAATATTCCAACAAATACTTGATTCTTAAATCTTTACTCAGCAGCAATAGACAGAAGAGAGCTGCTTTCTTCTGAAATATACTTATGAGGTATGGCACAAAAGCAGGAAGTGTGGTGGTTTTTAATATATTACCCTCAACTCATCTTTACATCTTTGATTTAGAAATTTACCTTTAATTCACGGGAAAACTTCATGCATATCCAAAATAATAGCATAGTTATGCTTTGAAGTATCAGGTACAATGCGTTTATCTCAGAAAAGTGGTCATATGTTCCATGTCTTCAGAAACACAGAATTACAGAATCATAGAATATCCTGAGCTTGAAGGGAGCCACAAGGATCATTGAGGCCAATTCCTGACTCTATATAGCCCCACCCAAAAATCAGACCATGTGTCTGAGAGCATTGTCCAAATGCTTCTTAAACTCTGACAGACTTAGTGCTGCTCCCTGGGGAGCCTGCACCAGTGCCCGACCCCCACTGGGTGCAGACCCTTTCCCTAACCCCCAGCCTGACCCTCCCCTGTCCCAGCTCCATGCCGTTCCCTCGGGTCCTGTAGCTGTCCCCAGAGAACAGAGCTCAGCGCCTGCCCCTCCTCTCCCCTCGTGAGGGAGCTGCAGGCCATGATGAGACCTCTCCTCAGCCTGCTCTGCTGGGGGATGAACAAACCAAGGGATCTCAGTCACACCTCATACGTCTTCCCCTCCACACCCTTCATCATCTTTGTAGCCCTCCTTTGGATGTTCTCTCACAGCTTTTTGTTCTTTTAAACTGTGGTGCCCTAAACCTCACACAGTACTTGAGGTGAGACTGCACCAGTACAGAGCAGAGCAGGACAATCCTTTCCCTCAAACAGCTGGCAGTGCTGTGCCTGATGCACCTCAGGATGCGGTTGGCCCTCCTGTCTGCCAGGGCATGCTGCTGGCTTATTTCAAGTTGCTGTCAACCAAAGCGCCCAGATCTCTTTCTTCAGAGCTGCTGTCCCGATTCTCTTCCCTCAGGCTCTATGTATAGCCAGCATTGCCAATCCTAGATGTAGGATCTGGCACTTGTTCTACTGCTGGTGATTGCTAAGCTCTCTAATTTGTCACGATATCTCTTCAAGACCTGTCTGCTCTCAGTGGAGTAAACAGTCCCTCCCAATTTAGTGACATCTGCAGACTTACTGAAAACACCTTCTAGTTCTACATTTGAGTCACTTATGAAAACATTAAAGAGTAAAGAGAACTGGCCCTAAAATGGAGCCCTAGGGAACCACTCTAGCGACTTGCTGCCAGCCTGGTGCTATATACCCATTTACTATAACCCTTTGAGCCAAACCCATCAGCCAATTGATTACCCCGTCATATATTATGTTTTTATCTAACTGAACATTTTGTGCTGAAGGATACTGTTAGTAACAGAATCGAAAGCTTTGCTGAAATCCAAAAAGTGACGTCTGCTGGCTTCTCTTGATCAACTAGATCAACCTTTTCATAACAGAATTTAAGGCTGTTATGCAGAAACTTCTCGTTTCAGCTGTGCTGGCTGTGGGCAATGACTATATTGTCCTTCAGGAGTTTTTCAATAAGTCTCAAAATAATTTTCCCCATAATATTACGAAACGCTAAAGTGAGACTTACAGGCCTGTAATTACCAGGATCTTTCCTACCCTTGTTGAAAAATGGAACAATATTTGCCAGCCTTCAGACAACCAGGACCTCTCCAGCTTCCCAAGACCGTTGAAAAATGGTGGAGAGAGGTATTGCAATGACATCAGCCAGCTCTCTGAGTACTCTGGGACAAATCCCATTAGTCCCCATAGACTTTCATGCATCCAGCAGGAACAGCAAGTCCTGCGCAAGTTTGGGCTTGGCTGGGAGTTGTTACTGCAGTCATGGTCCTCCAGCTCGGAGCACTTGGTATACCCGAGCTCATCATTGGTGTTGAGGACAGAGGTGTAGAAGGCATTAAATGTCTGAGCTTTGTCTACATCTCCAAATTGTTTGTGAGGTGACCATCCTCATCAAGTATCAGAGCAATGTTTTCTCTGGTCCTCCTTTTGCTGTTAACATATTAAAAACAACAACAACAACAACAAAAATCCTTTTTGTTGTTCCCCACAGTACTGGCCAGTTTCAACCGTAATTGAACATTGGCCACATGAATTTTCTCCATTCAAAGGCGAACAGTGTCTTATTAGTCCTCTCATGTCGCCTGACCTCACTTCCAGTGGCTATACACTTTCCTTTTCTGACTAAATTCTAGAAGAAGATCCTTGCTCAGCCAGGCCACCCATGCCTGCTTGATTTCTGACAATTTCAAATTGCCTGTTCCTGTGCTTTTACTTAAAAATTGACCAGTACTGATGGACCCCCGTGCCTTCAAAAACAGTTTCCCAGGGGACCTTATTAACTAGTTCTTTGAGCAGCCTGAAGTCTGTTCTCCCTATATCCAAGGTTGAAGTTTTGGTGACAATTTAGGGGAAATTTTTGGGATTGCACTATTTTACATTATAAATGAACTCAAGTTTTAGTAGAAAATATGTGAAAGCAGAGATTAGTGAACCAAGGCTCTCATTCTGAAATCAGGGTTACAGGGAAGAGGAATTTTAGACATACCCATTTCATTAATGTCTCCAATTGGTTTATTCAGTCTTTCAGTTTGGGTCCAGGCTGTCAATCCCCATCCTAGATGCCGACATCGTTGTGTTTGTGGTGTGTGTGTTCAGTTGTGTTACAGCCATTCCTGAGCCTAGTCTTGGTAGTCATGGATGAACATCACTCCATCTCTTGTCCTTCATAGATGTAGCCCAAAGTAGTTTTTACACAACTGTGACCAATTTGTTAATATTGTAGAACTTATGCTGCTAATTCGAACTTTTGTTCATAGTCCTTGGACAGAAGACACATACTGAAAGAAAGATGAATGACAGTTTCTTCTCCTAGCATTGATAAGCAAAGTGGGGTAGATTATGAGATTGTAAAAGAACTATGAGCAAAGAGGATGTTGCAGAAACAAACAGCAGGTTATGAGCTTTTTGTCCCAAATTGTTTTAAAGAAATTATCTTAATTTATTTACAGAATATATGTGTTCCTGGATTGATGAACCTAGGCATCATTTGTCCAGATATGTATTGGACATTTAATTTTTTTCCTATGTTCTTTTTTAGGTCCATAATATATTGGCTGAAATGGTCATGGGTGGAATGGTTTTGGAGACCAACATGAATGAAATTGTCACTCAGATTGATGCTCAAAATAAATTGGAGAAATCTGAGGTAAGAATGAAGCAGCACTGTGTAGCATCTAAACTAAAAACATGATTGTAGTGAATGCATGCTTTGTAATGCTGCTTGTTCTTCAGTAGCAAACTATATACAGCTGCTTGCTTACAATGCTAAAAATTCACAGTGTATCACTAAGTTAGTGTATTGTACTTTTCATTATAAGTAATAATTGCTTAAAAGATTAGCTGTTTAGTTTTTGCTATCTGTATCTAATAGCAGTGCGTGTCATTGCTATTGGGATACATCTGTAGTTCTGTAAGTTTCTTCTGCAGAAAGCATTTTATTTCCAGTATATGTTATTTTGTTGGAAACCACTAATGACTATAACAGTTGAAATTAGAAGAACCAAAGTATGTAGACAACATATTCCTGTCTGCTTCTGGCAGCTGAAATAAATGGAATTGTATTTAGTGTCACAAAAACATTGTGACACGATATAGTAAATTGGAGTTAGATGGACTTGATAGAAAGTAAAGCCCACTTTTAGGCCCTTTGAAGTTGATATGAATTCTGTTATATCGATAATCTGAACATTTGGTCATTGGTTGAGTAGATTCTAGTGAGAAGATGGAATTCTCTACATACCCATATTAGTCTTAGCAAGGGTTACTTGCATAACTTGTGGAAATCTCTTTTCCACTTCTTAAGTGGAAAAGATACACACTTGTGGAACAGTGACAAGACATACCTGTAATTCCACATCAAGCTTTGGAGTGTGCAAATCTGGATATTAAAATGCTTGTCTTTAATACTGTTGAATGTTTAGGAGAGAAATTTAGACAGAGATGGGATTTTAAAATTATTTTAGCTATGAGACAGAGTGCTACTTTTTTAAACATCATCAGACTTGTCATGTAAGCTAAAATGCTAGTAGTAAGACTGTGATTCTTACTGATAACAGAGAGAACATATCAGAAGAACATATCATCTGACTTTCAAAGCTTTTTCAAATTTATAAACCAACTTTTGCTTGAATTGGAGAATTGTTCTAAAGCTGAGGTCAGCTGAGTGGATTGAAATATTACAGGTGGCATAAATATGAACTAAATGACATTTGTGGGGAAGACACAGAGAGCTTCCTAGTTTTAACTCAAGTACATCTTGTAAAGCAGAGAGAAATTAATTCTTCAGCTTTTTGGGGGTAAATGTATACTGTTCTCCTAATTCTGCAATCTCACACTGCATCATCTTGAGTGTTTTGATACATTTAATTGTCTGTTTTACACAACTTCCAAACTGTTCCCAAGAACAGGACAACACTGTGAAAAGAAGGAAAAAGCAGTTTGATAGGATATTGTGCATGGCAATACACATCCAGAAAGATCATATTACAGATAATGAAGATGTTCAGTACATTCATTTTTCCACTTTCTCAAACTCAGAATGAGTTATTGTTCATAGAGACAAATACTTGGATTTATTCTCATGAATTACTGCTGTATTTGAATAATTTCTGTATACATATATTTTTCATATATTGATGGAAGAGTAGTGTAGTGTCCCAAAAGCTGAATTTACTAAGCGTGTTCTACCTTGTGTTATGCACAAAATCAGTTTCACCTAAAAGCATTTAATGAAGAAGGTTTTTCTTAATTATATGCATTCTATCACCAAATCAACTATAAACCAGTCTCTCACTAGGCATCCAAAACATATAAATTCAGTGCAGCCAGCTGCAATTTTTGCTGTTTTCCATTATCCATCAGTAAGTCATTCTTTCTGTTAAGGTACTTTTAGAAGAAAATCAGATGGTAGAAGGTTAAAAAACAAACAAACAAACAAAAAAACAACAAAAACATGGAGAACTCAGAGCATAAGCAGGGAAAATACCAAATAGTAATTTATTCTTTTACATTCGGCGATGAATTATGGAAGGTAAAGAAGTAGCAGTAATAAATTGAAACACTTGGTGACTGGGATGGAGTAGAACATTTCACAATCTGCTTACCACAAATGTTTTTTTTAGTTCAGTGACTGTCTCTTTTCAAATATAACAGTTATTGTGATAGTTCGCAATACCTGATAAATATCTCTGTAGCTCATTAATTGGTTGTTTCTTGGATAATCTCAGAAATTTGCTGATTGCTATTTCTTTTCCTTTTGTCTCTTTGATCAAGATTGTAAATCTTTCAGTGTCTTTCCTAAACATGTATTTAGATAGAAGATAGAGGAAAATCCAGTTTGTGTAAATCAAAAACAGTAATAACTTCATTAATATTATTTTTGATTGCTGGTCACTAAGAAATCAAAACTAGTGGATCCTCTTAGTTTTGTTTCATCAGAAAGAAAATTTATTTTAAAAACAAATTATTATTATATCAGCTGTAGTTCATAGGACTGCCACCTGTGCCACGGCATTCAGGCTTTACTCTGTTCCACTTTTTCAACCTCAGTCACGGTTGTGGCATCTATAACTTATCTGTGTTGAGGTTGAATTGCTTTTTGAATTTTGAATTGCCTTTTTGAATTGCCAGCTGAAACGGTGAATCTAATGAAATTGTAAGTAAGCTCCATTTACAGAAGTGTTCTAAATTTTGCAGTGTGTTCACCCAACTTTCCTTTGATACACAAAATCCAGCCATTTGACATTGAGTATTTGATTAGTTTTATATTAGGTTTCTAAATAAACTTTCAGTTGGAATTTGGCAACTGAGAAAAAATGTGTTTGTTTAATTCACGAATATTTGAACAATGTTATCCATTCAAAGTATTAATTAATCCTTTCAACAGAGGTTATTTGTTTATATCACTGTGATTGAATCCCTAGCTTTGATTTCTGATTCAGCTCTTTAAGTTGCGTGGATGAGCTAAGAGGGAAATTGTATTTGTACCCTGCAAAAATGTCTTTACTGTATCTCCCGACCTTAAAGTTTAGTGTTTATCTGTGAATGGATTTCTGGTCAACCTTTCTAAAGCCAAAGGATCATTGTGGTTAAGGGAGGGAATTTATGGGAGAGGGGTCATTGGGATTTTATCCAGAGCTTCTGGAAGTATTTTAGGTAAACCTGGGCTACCTTTTCTCTATTTGGAGTGTTCAACTGCCTGTGATTTAGACTTTTAAGTTGGACCTCATTTTTTTCCGAACCTCCTGATCTTTTCTAGCTCTTTCATTCTTCTCTCTTACAGACCTTTATCTTTCAGTCTCCCAGACAGGACAGGTAGACAAAGGTATTGCTGACTTTGAGAAAAAAATGTACTTTTAACAAAAAGGGAAAGCAAAATGATGTCAAAGGCAATAAATTATGTAGGCCAGACTCAAAAATTATGTGTAAAAATACCCATACTAGTCCTTGTAGCCTACTTTTTGTGCTAGTTTCTTCTTGTAGCTCCCTCATCTTTTTATTGGCTATAGTGTATTTTACTAGCTTTCCATTGACATCATATTTTTTCTTTTATTTCTCTTCCTGCATTTTAGAATTTAACTTTTCTTTGTATCATTGTTTAAGAAACAAAGAAATATGAACTTGTATGATTTTTTAAAAAAAGTTGCAAAACTGATCGTAATAGAAACTGAACACACAGCTAGCAAAATAGAATGTGATGATATAGTCAATATAGCTTCCTGATTGAAAAAATCTAACATAGGTAAGAAATGTCTTGCTTAGTACAACTTAATACTTCCAGATGAAAACAAACAACTTACCTGCTTGCAAAGAGAAGTGAAGTTTCAGAGTAAGTTTCAGGTAAACAGAACTTAAAAAGAAAACAAACAGATCCGAACAGTATTATACATGTGAAATAAATTTCTCAGTATAGTTTATAAAGGTGATGTAGAAATACCAAAATTGTTCTTTCAATTACTAAGTGTATCAAACATAAAATGAAAAGGGCAGTAGGCTTGTACTAAACTTCAGATGTACGTTTGCTGCCCTTGCCATGAATCACTGGATTTTGGTTTAAGATACCTTGGTAACCCCAGTCACTGAACATGAATGTTAATGAGGAATTGAAAAAGGAGGAGGAAAATATATGTTTAAAGTTCAGTTTATGGTCATTGTCCCCCTGTCATTTGCTATTTGAAACATTTAGTTGAATTCAGCCGTTTGAATGTCAGTCAATGTTAATTGCACTATTTCAAACTTCATTTCCATTCATTTTAAGTATCTATGTATTTGAACTGTAGGTAGTTTAAATAGCTAGACTCTTTAAGGAGATGAAGTTTATTTAATTTATAAATAGCTTTGCTCTTGTCTTTTTACATGATTTTTCCAGGAAAAAAGGTAATATAATACCTTACTTTAAAACTTAGAAAATACAGTTCCGTAATTGGTTTTCCTAGCAGTAAGTTTTATAGCATTAGCTAAAATATTTTTGGGTAGTATGAAATATTTTACATAAATTTGGAGTTGTTATGGCACATGAAGAAAATCAAGGAAATGACCTTCCTCTGCCTAATATGTCAACACTTGTAACATATAATCCGTATTTCATTGTAACAGTAGGGAGCTTGATTTCAGTTTTTTTTATTATTATTTGTGCAAAGCTACTTATTTTCTTTTTTTTTTTTTTTTTCTCTGTTCTGCTCACCCATGTTCTGTTTTTATTTTTGGGTCTGGCAATGAAAAACAAACAAACAAATAATTAATCATTCCCATCCATTACTCTTTGTGATTCAAGTGCTTAAAATTTCTAAGAGTACGTCTTAAGTCTTCTTATCTGTTTGGCCTCATTTTGATATACTTGCAGACTTCATTTTGTTTTTTCTCTAATTATGTTCATTTATTTAACCTCATAAGCAGGGGACATGATCATTCCTTTATATTATGTATTGCATCTTTTCATTCTTTCATAACCCTGCTGCTTTGAAGCCATACTTGTTCTGGAAAGAAGTATTAGTATGAAACACCAGCAGCAGAGAGGTCCTTGTACCTCCAGTATATCTGGAAAAGGGTGGCTTCTTTTGCAAAGCTTTAGCCTGAATTATTTTGTTTTCCAGTAGGCTATATATTTTCACGTTTGTTTTGGTGGTAGCTAGCTCTGTGTAGAGTTGCTTGGGATGGCAGTCTGAATCTTTTTTCCCTTTTCCTGTTTTTTTGTTTGTTTTTTTTTTTGGTATATACACATTAACTAAATGTGTGATATGTAATCTTCTAATCTTCTTTCCAAATGATATGAGTTTTTTGTTTTTTGTTTTTTTTTAAATAAAACAATGTTTTTGGGATTACTTTCATGTAATGTTACCGCTGGGATATTATAAGAAACGGTGATCATAACAACAAAGGAAATTGATTCTTACAGTAATAAAAAATGACCTAAGTAAACTAACAACAGTTCATATTTCTCACTTGATAGACTAGGACCACTAGAGTAAGTTCTGTTATTAAATTCATCTATTTCAATCTTTAATATAGCATCGTTGTTTTGCATTTATAGAATTGCTTTTTCACTCTAAAAGCGTATGAACATGTTTGCAATAATTTTGTGCAGTAACTGAACCTAAAACGATAATATGGAGTGTTTCAAGATTCAAGTACAACTTTGATAAGAAATGAAATTGGGAATACAAAGCAGCTGTGACAAAAAAAAAAAAATAATCTGATCTATTGGCTCTTTGTAATACCAGCTGTATGCAATTCGTACTGTATTTCTGAAAATTCATTAATGTGTCTTAAGAAGTATCATTTTCACTTGCTTAAGTCATTTGCGGGCTGTGACAGACTACTCATCATTCACTGCATGTTTAAAGCTTGCGTGTTTTGATTTTTTTTCAAGTGAAACAGTTTTTTCTTTGCACCTCACCAAGTTACTTGCTGAATTATTTTATAATAAAGGCAGTTGAAACATGTCCAATGCAGTGTTACAATGATGGCTCTTTTAATCAGGTACCTCTATGAAACTGCTTAAAGCAGAGTGGTCTGGAAATACTTCATGTAGAACCGTTGTGTTTGTAGATACAGTTCACCTGCTCTAAAAGATGATTAATGGCAGACTACATACTAGTTCACTGTTTGACATGCTAAAAAGGAATGCAATCGCATTTGAAATAGTTTATTAACTATCCAGTTTTGAAGTTTGAGTTCTTTTCAGTCATTTTATTAGATATTTTTTACAAACTGCTCTGACTTCAAAATACAGTATGACTGTTATGTTTTATATGATCAACATTAGTTTTAATAAACAGCATTCTGCTGTGCATATTATCTATACATTGATACAAAACCACTTAATATAGAGAATCACGGGAGAAGAGACTGTAATAGTTTGAAATTCTCTACTCCAGTATGTGGTAGTGAAAGACAACCTTGCTGGAAAAAAAAAAAAAAAAAAAAAGAGGTAAACTGAAATTCCTAGTACTTTTTTAAAGGATCTTTGTTGATCCTGATTCAAGTGATCCTAATGAAATGTGACTGTTGGAAGTCGTGACTACCTAGGGGGGTGGAAGGGCAATGGTCATGTCAATTGTGGTATTTTGAATAATTCTCAATTGTGTCTCCATTGTGTCCTATGCCATTGGGGCGGGAGGCAGGGACTGTAAGTCTGTGTAAAGAGGATAGCTGCAGGTAGGTAAAAATAATGACGGGTTATACTAAAACTTCTATTTGTCCATTAAGAATAATTAACTTTCATTAAAATAGGGTAAGGAATCTCCATCCTAGTCACCTAGAAGGCATCTCTCTTTTGAATTGCCAGCCATGCCTGTTTGTGTGGACCATGTCCATCACTTATGGTATTTTTCTGGTTTCCCATTTTTTCAGTTACAAATTGTATAACTCATTGCTTTTGTTACTACTTTATTAGTATTTTCATCTTCTGTATGGAAAACAGTTTACATTGCCCCATTTTTGGCTTTTCTTCAAGATTTTTTCTTCAATTACTGAATATAGAACTTAAAAGGTAGAACCAAATAAAAAGGAAATGCATTTATTGGTTTATCTGATAAAAATTCACTGGTATTTACTCTTCATTTAAAATGAATAACTACTAAATGAAGTTCTCAAACAGGAAAAGATACTGACAAACATCTACATATCTTCTGCATCATTTTTGAACATGTTAAATAAAAAGAAATTGCAGTATCTAATGCTGCATCTTTAAGATATTGCAGATTAAGGGTTGTGGATTATGGACATGTACTTTTCTTAATACTACTAGTATAAGGTCCATACATTCCCCTTCAAGAAGGGATTGGGATTGAAACGGCCTCAGAAGTGCATAACACTTGGTGCCATGAAGGGAAACCAAGGAAAAAGAGGCTTTAAAATTAATTTTTTCCGCCTTTTTAGTTGTAGTTAGCCATACAGCTGAGAAGGGATAATTTGGATTATGTGAGGGGCAGAAGCGAGAGCAAATTACTTGGTTGCATTAAGAGACAAGATTTCTGGAGCTTTCTCCTATACCCCCACCTGCCTTTCAAAACTTTGGCATGTAGCACATAGGAGTCTTTGGCAGGGGGGATTTTGTAACAGATGACTCACGGCTATCTGGTCTCTGTTCCTAGTACCAGGAATCCTCCTGTGGCTAACATCTAGGGATTTATGATGCTTAAGCCTTTCCACATAACATAAGTGGGTTAGCTCAAAGTCAGAAACTTTAATAGGTTTTATTTTGACTATGGGTTATCTTTTTGGAGGGGAGAAAAGACTACAGCAGAACTCTAGGTAGGATTTAAGGTGGAAACTTTATGTTAATTTGGCTATACTTTGCTTCTTTATTAAGAGAGTAGTAAAAGGGACAAGTAATTTTGCATAGCATTCAAAGAGTAGATTTGTTCTCTGAGGAGTGTATGAGGTGTCCACCTCCTTTTGTGTATTAGTGCAGGTGTACACATCAGAATTAAAATATTCTCCTCTGTCTAAATATACCCTGTAATTACAATGAATTTCAGTGAAAATTGAGAATATGAAAAGGTTATACTAAAAGCAGTAATCTACAAACACTAATTAATCAAATATGATACAAACTTTTTCCAGAATATTCTCCTTTTGCAATGCTGCATTTCTGGCTCAGAATTATTTTATGCACAAGTGCACTGATTTCTTCAGTCTTTGACTCCCTTAAGTAAAATCACTTTTAATGAAAGACCTTCCATTTCTACAGGGTTGTTAGGCTTTTCTTTTGTTTGTTCGGTTGGTTGGTTGGTTGTTTTTTATACCAATTCTTAGCATGTTGCTTTGTTTCTTGTATTTCTCCCCTTTTTTACTGACCTGTCAGATGCCACAATGTAAAACCACAGTAGTTTTGAAGATCATTTCACTTCATTGTGTTTTACCTTTTGCAAATATTTTTAAGCCTACTTTTAAAACAAAAATAAAAAGTCCTTGTTTTTTTCCTACTTATTCACGGAATTTCTGCAACTATTAGTTTTGTTTTAAAGATCTTACAGGCTTTAACTTTTTTATTTTTAATTTATTTTATTTATATTTTTTTAGCAAGAAAAAAAAAGACTTCTGCACTTCAGTGGCAGGTCTGAAATAAAGCCACAGAGCTAATTCTAAATATACTTAGTGAATTTGGACTTATAGAAGAAACAATTCCAAATTTATAATGAGTGCTACCTTTTCTACACAGTATCAAATATCAAACAGTTTTTGGTCTTTAACAGTCCTTAAACTAAGGAAGCTTTGAAAGCTGTTCTTCAGAAACAGTTGGGAATGATCATGTTCTGTATGTCTTCAGACTTAACAAGTTAGAAATCATCTTTCTTAGTACTTCAGTAATAAGCTCTAGTGTGTAAACTGCACAGTTATTTTATCTAAAAGGCAGAACTGAATGGAAGTCAGTAACGAACTTACTTCTATATTGCTAAATTTGTATATTTATGAAGTAGAACTATAGCTTTTAATGGAGAAACTGCAGTAGAGGAATTTATTACAAAGTAGGTAGTACAGTACTTAATTTGGCATAATCAGTTTATATAATGCTCCCGTGTGCCTAAAGGCTGCAGATATGTTAGCAAATAATTACGAAGGATAACAGATTACATCATTTGGTCTAGAGAAATAATCTTCCTACATGCTCCTTATCATCCAGAAATGCAAGGTTTTCACCCTTTTCATTTCAGGCTAAGCCACCTTGAATTACCTCATATTTGTTTGCATTTTGATATGTAATATGGTTCAACTGGCTTTCAGTAACTTGCTACTTTGAGGTTACATATTCTGAACCTGTAACCAATATTGGTCAACTCCAAACCACATGAACTCTTAGAATAGGCGAGAGACAAAGACAGCATGTTGAACTTAAGTACGTCGACATTGTCTCTTCAATAACCTGCATATTGCACACACGTGGATGAGCCCTCTTATTCCTCTCTGCATACTTTTCCATCAAGTTGACATTACATGTTTTACCATATAAAAAGGAACGTGTGAACTGTTTTCTCTTTCTGGTTTAATATTTCCAAATAACCCATTTCATTCCAAACACAATTACCATCTGGTCTTTCTAATTGTGTAAAACCATGGAAATACTGGGAAAGTTAGTTGTCTGTGTATACTGCTATTGAATCTTTTCATAACCAACTTTGCCTGACTTACATTTTTCCTCGCTTTGTACACAGGCTGGTTTAGCAGGAGCTCCAGCCCGGGCTGTTTCAGCTGTAAAGAATATGAATCTGCCAGAGATCCCAAGAAATATTAATATTGGCGACATCAGTATAAAAGTGCCAAACCTGCCCACTTTTAAATAACATGGCTACTCCAGGTAAAACCAAGGAAAAATGTAATAGAGGTTTACCACATAATTGTTTACTAAATAAACAACATGTCTAACTTTTACTATTTGGATAAAACTCAAGGTACTGTATAGACATTATTTGAAAAATCGTTGTGTGGAGTTGAATGTTGCTTTTGTCATGTTTGTGAAATTAAAGGAAATGGGTAGTTCCCATGTGATTTCTAAATTACATTCCTATGCCCTTGTAAGGCATATCACTGTGTCGCGGCTGCTGCAGTATTTTGGGAAAGTATTTAAGATGTTCTTTACTTTGTATAACCTGTAATGCTGAGTTTTTTGTATGTTCACTAAGGTCTATAATTAGTGCATTCCTTAACTACTTCTGCTCTTTGTCATGATTATTTAAGTGCAAATATTGCATGAAAACATTAAACCTTTGTTTTGTTTAAATAAAATCATAACAAACTGGACTTCTAAATACCTGTTTGTCTGATATCTACTCATTGCAATAAATCACTTTTATTTCCTATTCATTGAGCCTATTGACTACACATAAATACTGTTGCAGCAAGCATTAATGTTGTATTTTAATCTCTGAAGGTATTACACTGGAGTGTTGTATTGAACATACTGGTTCTTAACATCTCTCACAAAAGCTGTTCATTGTTATCCTGAAGGAAATACTGCCTTTACTGAAGGTCTGATGACTTCTGTTTACATATAGATGTTGAGAAGATACTTACACAATCTGATAGACTTTTCCTGATGGTCTGACTTTATCTGAGGAGAAAAGGGGACTCAGAAGGGTTTCTGCAGTTGCCTGTGTCTGTTGTGAGAAGTACAGAACAGGCTGAAATGATTGGGCAGCTCAGAACTGTAAATGTAAGTGTATCATGTAATGTGAGAAGGAAAAGGACTCTGCAAAGATACTTACAAGTATACTTTAATAGGGCCTCTGTGTCTGGTGGAATTTGCAGTTCTCTACTTGGAGATTTATGAGATACGTAGTGTTGTCAAGACCTCAGAAAATCTAAGTACTATCACGTCTGTGTAAGTTGCTCAGCTCTTCAGCTTTTCTGTGATTTAAAAAAATAAAGGAGGATAGTGATTAATTTTTATAGTCATGCACTTAAGCTCTGTGTGATGTACAAAAGTCTTCAAATGAATAATAAAATCATCATTCGCATATTTAAGAATGCCTCTAAAGTTTTCTTCTCCAAAAACATGCATGCAATTGTAAATTTATATGAAAACACAATAATATTGCATCAAGGACAACACATTTCAGGGCTAGTCTGACTATGTTACTTTAGAAAGTTGTATTTTATGTAAGTAAAACCTTCTTTTGAGTCGAATGTTAGACATAACCCATATGATAAATGTGGAATCACATCTCAATCTCAGCTTGATCATTTGTAATTACCATTGGTACTTTTTGAGGGCATATGTTGAGAGGGGAAAAAGAGAGACAGTAATTTTGAAGTATAAAATCTGATACAATCTGAGGAACTTAGATGTGTTTTTTAAGAAAATAAAGGAACTTCATTTGTATTGTTCTTATGACATTTAGTAAGCATCAAGGAACACTTACTATTTCATAAGTGCATTTGAAAGAAGAATTGTCCTCTTCATCCCTCTTGAATGTATATTCTTCCAAGTTAAGTTTCGTAGTTCTGAATTCTCAGGAAATTTCGGGGGGGGGGGGGGGGGGGGAGAGGGATAAGTAGAAAACGGACACTTTGTCATTTCCACTCTTAGAAAAAAGAGAATGAAACATGCAGCATTTTTTATATGATGTAGAGTACCGTTAGTATTCCCAAGTTACACAGCTTAGCTAAAACAAATCTGGAACTGTTAGAGCTTCACCTGCTTTTGCCAACTTTTGTTTTTCTGCTTAATGCACAGACCATGTGACATTCAAAGTAAAGATGTTGGAAATTTTCCACGTTGTTCCCTTCTGAGGGATTACTCCATGCTGCTGCTGCAGAATAAATAGGAAACTTTGAAACATTTGCTACTCTGACCTACGGATAGTTCTTGCTGTTTGTGAAAGAGTTCATAATTTCAGAAATTTTCAAGTCCTCCATTTCTTGTCTCACTTTTCTCCCTCAAGCTCATTTTCAGACTTGTAAGTTCACATAGTTTTAAAAAAAAATCATCCCCTACCGTGAAGTCTTTTCAGGTTTTGTTTGAATCAAACATTTTTCTAAATGTTCAGGGAAAATATGTCTGAGATGCATCTTGACATGAAGCATGTTTCAGTTGAATTTCTCAACTCTCAAGGAAGCCTAGTTATTAACAAATTATTTTAGTGAATTAGAGATTAGCTATTAGCAATTATGTGACTTTTTTGAAGCTTTTTTTTTTTTTTTTTTTTTTTTTTAAACTTTTGAGTACTGTTATTTGTACCACCTCCCTCCTACCTGAGAATGTGGCTTCTGCAGGAGGATATTCTTTTCTGGACAGCTTTTCTATAGACATCAGACTTCAAGAAGCTTCTCTGCTTGTGACTGGCTAGCAAACACTTAGTGCAAGGATGTGGCTAAAAGCTACAACTGGAGCTCCCTTAGTAAAAATCCTTGGATGGGAAGAAATTCTTGATTTTTGACATTAGAATTGCATTCCTTTCAAAGAGAAGTTCTCTTTCTCATGCACAGAAGAGGTACACTGCAGAAAGCCTGAATGGTAATAGTTTTGTCTTCACAGATGACATGATCACATGGACTTTCTGCACAGCTGAAGCTATTTACCAGTCCTCTGCTGGAGGAGTGTCATTAGTTTTCCAGGGGGGATGTTACCCATATATGTCACTTGACTCTGCCAGGCATTAAAATAAAACCAGTCATGGGAAGATTGACAGGAATGATGAGAATGTCATCATTGTTCTTGATCTTCTAGGTCTTGCCTTGTGTGCAGGTAATCAAAGGTTTGCTGTGATGGTGACCTCCCTGTATTCATTGCCTTAACGAGAATTATAATGCCTTTTGAATTTTTTTTTCCTAGTGTGTTCTCTTCAATGCTGAGACTGTTTGGTACTAGTGTTACCTGAAACAACACCTCGTGTTGGTTTCCCATGTTAGATTTTCCTCCATACTCAGTTGTGTTTTCTCTGCTAGTGAAATTTTTAATGCAAGTTACGGGTTTTGGAGAGAAGCTTTTTTATACGATCATAGCAATTGAACCATAGTAAGTGTTATTTGTGCTAATTTTTGGTAGCCCTCACGCACAGATAATTTTAAAAAGATTGTAACATTAATAATACAAATGAATAATCAAGTATTCAGAGTGCCTTAACTAATCCATTTTCCTACCTTTCCCCACACCTCCTCTTTTTTTTTTATTATCCAAAATTCCCTATATCACAGGCCTCAGTATTCTGTAAGGTGAGCATGTTCCACATCTGTTTGTGTTCTGGGGATGCAGGGGGAAGTGCCTTAAGCAAATTTGAAGCTGCTCAGGTTGCTTGTCTTCAAACCACAGCTGCTCGTTCTTTTGTTACATGTTCAGAGATATTTATTATAAAACATAGTAATGGGAAGATTGATCCTGAATAGATGGTAAGAGTAACTGCCAGCTTGTGACAAGTAATTTTATTTTTTGTCTTTGGAAGGAAAATTCTCTTCTGGACTAGAATCACAGAATAATGAAATGGTTTGGGTTGGAAGCGACCGAAAGCCCATGTGCTTCCAATCCCCCTGCTGTGTGCAGGGTCACCTCCCACCAGACCAGGTTGCTCAAAGCCCCATTCAACCAGGTCTTGAACACCTCCAGGGATGGGGGCATTCACAGCTTGTCTGTTCAACCTGTTCCAGGGCCTCACCACCCTCGGTGTGAAGAATCTTCTCCTAAAATGTGCAGACTACATCTCAAGTATTGAGAGGAAAGGGTATGGAAGCATTTTCCTTTCAGAAGCCAAAGCCTTTGTGTTAAGGCCCCTACGGAGCAAAGAGATTATTTTTCTTCCTTCTTGAAAGATGGATCCTTCTAAATAAATGGAGAAAGGGCAGAGAGGATACAAGTACCCTCAAGTGAGAGGGTGTTCCCAGTAAACTTGAGACAGTGAAACTAGTTTTCCCAGTGAGGCAGGGACATTAAGTACTGCTGGAAAACCTTCTGACTTTTTACCCCAGAGGAGGAGTGTTATGTTGGAATCAGCTGAGAATGCTGCCTGCAGTAGCACAGATGGTACAGGTACTGTGTTAAGTGTATTCCCCTCTTCTCTGTGAAGTCACTGTCTTGAGTATGTTTTGGGAAGAGGGAATAATTTACAACATTGAAAGCATATAGAAAATTCTTCCTCTTAAGCAGATGTTGCTGCTCTGATTTATTCTTCCTGACAAGAATGGGTGGAGGAAAGGGTCACTCGTGTAAAGGGAGAAGCAGGTTCAAGCTGGAAACACAAGTTCTCTCTGCCTTCCTGTGAGCACATTTGACCTTTTTCTAGTAGCACTTTACAAAAAAAAAAAAAAAAAAAAAGAAAGAAAAAAAAAAGCTGAAATTAATCCTGAGCTTTCTTGTGCCTGCTTTGACAGCTGAATGGGAGCTTGTTCTAAGAGTTACCTAATAAAAAAGCTCATTGATACTGTATTCTAGCATATGCAGGACATAAAATACTAAAGGAACTGGAAACTAAAATGTCAGGAATCAAATAATTGTCTGTCTATAATTGTTAGAGAAAAACAGCCTAAATCTTGCACAAAATGTATTTCTCTACTTCTGCACAGAGCACTTACAATTGTACAAAGAACAAGGAAAACACCCAAGTACTGCCAAAAGCAACAAATGGTGAATAGTTAATTTCATAAAAGATACCATCTTTTGTTACTTATAATTATCATAATAGAAATTGTTAATCTGTCTTCATCGCATTGTTTAAGGAAATGATCTGTCCTGTTCATGAATACTTGAGTACTCTGCAATTTTTGGTGTTTGTTGTTTAACCCCAAATGCTTGTCAAGCCAAAGCTAATGACCACTTTCCATTCCATGGGTAGAAATGTGAAGGCAGGCACAGGCTATCCCATCGGCTGTCAGTTTTCTTGTCCGCATTTATTTAGGCCTTGTGTGCATCAGGAGTGTTGTGCCTGCATGACCCAGCTCCCTCTCAGGAGGTGCCTCTGTGCCTGTGCCTGGAGTGCTGGGGTTATCTGAGCTGATCCATCACACACCCCATGAAGCAGGGCGATGATAAGTGCCACGCTCCACTGCTTACCTGTCCAGCTTGGCTCTTCTGAAAATCAGCAGCATGGGTAAGCTCTCAGTGTCCCTTTCTGGTCTGGCTCTGCTACCTGGCTTGCCAGCAGGGCTGGACCAAGGATGGAGAAAATTCCCCTCTGGATTCTGTCGGAGTGGGATATAAAAGTATCACCACAGCTGAAAGCAGGCCTGTAATGATGACTGAGATCTGCTTAGATGGACTGGTGTTTGGTCTCCCCTTTCCTTTTGGCTTTCACAGTCCAATCCACAGACTGTTCTGGTATGATTTTCAGTGTTCAGCCAGCAGAGTTGCTGCTCTGAGTGCTTCAGAGCAAATTTCACAGCTCCAGCTGCTTTTAGGGTACCTGCATGAGTAGTAGTCTGTGTGTGCAGCAGAGAAAATTCTGCTTTTCATGTAGCCCTGTTATGGCACCCACATCTCTCTACCTTCTCCACCAAAACCCCGTGAAATTTGAGCAAACTGTCTGAAAGGTTGCATACAAAGAAACAAAACTGGAGTGAACTCTACTTAAAACAGTCTTTAAATAATTTGTTGTGCTGATGTGTGCAAAGACAGCAAAGGTCTTTCAAGATTCAAGCAGCGATCCCATTTGCAAGTGAGGTGCTGTTTCTCATGATAGGTCAAAAAATGGGTCACCCCAGGACAGAACTCATGGTTCTGTTCCTCCCTGAGACTCCCTGAAGCCTCATGTGTCATGGACTAGCCTGTCTGTGCAAAGTCTGCTTCCCAGGAAGGGCTGGCTACCTGTCGTTCTTCCAGGTCTCTTCAGGACAGATATTATCACAGATACCCCTGGCAAAGCCCAGAAGTATCTGGACTTCCATCTCTCTGCGAGGTGGGCACTCAGGCAATGTTTAATTGCCCTGGGAATATTCCCAGGGTATGTTACTGTATAGAAATAACTTAATGTAGATGTTTGCACCCTGTTTTAGGTTTCCCCTGCTTGCTTTGCACCACAGCAAATAAATACTTGCTAGGGACAAGCCCGTGTATAGACTTGCGAGCTGGAGTTGCGGTACAGACAAAGCAGGGGTAAAGTAAGAGAGCCTCTTGATAGAGGGTAACATAAATATGTGGTTGTCTGAGGAAGCCCTGTGAGGTATGGGAGCTCTTTCAGGTGATGCGAGGCCATCAGAATGGCCTGAACTGCAGCTCTCCAGCATGTGGTGCTATCTCTGAGATAATCTTCAGGACCAAGCAGGTAGGAATAGCCTTTCACAGTTTGGAGTTACCCAGGAAGTGTGTAGCAAGGTAAATGGTTAGTGCTCTTTGTTTTCCTCCTGGCATCGGTGCAACAAACAACAGAAGTGTGTAAGTACCACTCCCTTATGTGAGGCCCATTGTCCCTGAAAGTTTCAGTTTGTAGGAATCAGTTACCGTATATTTTAGTAGCTTAATTCCCCTGTATTATTTTTTTAATTAGTTGAGTTACAATTTTGTAAAATACTTAAATCTAAGAGTGTAAGGAGACTGCTAGGATGAGAAAAGAGAAGGTATTAGAGTTGTAGCTGCAAGGAGCTGCGCATGATGCATGAAATCATTATTTTTAATCTATTCTTTCATATGCATGTGTGATGAAGGGCTTCCTACTACATCTCAGTTAGGTTTCCCAACAGGAAAGAGAGAGCTGACGTGAAAAGAAACTGGTAGCTTGGAAAGCAGCTTAGGAATAATGCTGCCTAGAAAAAGGAAAAGAAAAAGAAAAAGAGGAAAAAAAAAAAAAAAAAGAAAAGCTAGAAGGGAGGTGAAGGATAAGGAAGTCTGTAAAAGAAGCAGCAGCAAAACAGGTTATTTTATAGTCTATGGATAAAAGCATGACAGAGCTGTGAAGTAATTTATTAGATTCACTGATATATATATATCTGTAGTTATAACTCTATAAATGGACAAACCCATGAAAACCAGATCTTTTTCAGGTAAGGACAGAAGCAGCAAGCTTTAAACTGCTTTTAAATGTGTGTGGTTTTTTCTGACTGTTGGTCAGAAAGCTGTTTGTTGGTCTATTTTTACCTTTCTGACAAACATTTCCTTTGTCTGAAGTTGGCATGAGTGATGAGGAAGCAGAAAAAGACAAAAGAAAGCACATGGATTGGAATATGAGAGAAATCTTGCTGTTTCTTAGCAAGTGCTATGCAATATTTAAAGTGTTCCCAAACAAAAGAAAATACTTAAACCATGTTTGTGTGCAATTTGACAAAAAAGAGCTAATGGGGCAGCTGGTGGGGTGGTTGGAGTCCATCTGCATGGTAGTAACAGGTGAGTTCCTTAGCCCCCTCCTAACAGCACAGCCAGTTAAGGAAATGGCAGGCTGAAAGGAGAGGAGGGTTGCATTACTTTAGCATGTGTGTTAATTTCAGCGCCGGGAGTCTGAGATGCCCAAGTGATATTTACTTTGTAAGTATATTTCTCTCCTGTCCACCAAAAGTATGAACAGTATTCAAAAGTCAGTAAGTTTGTTTGACATCCATTTTTTTAAGGTTTTAGACAGTAATCAGATTTTTTAAGAACTGAAATATAAATGCATTTAAGCAACACAAAGTCTCTTGGTTGAAAACAAAAGTAAAAAAATTCATATTTTTAAAATACTTTAGAGATGTATTTAGCAATTCCCACTGGCCTTTCCCAACATACAGTTCTTCACAATGAAAGTCGAAGTATCAATTATGTGTTAGCAGAAATAAAGGCACATAGGGGCTGATCTTCAAGAAGAGTGGCAGCTGGGAAGTGTTTGAAATATCGAGACAGTAATTGAAAGTCAAGTGGTCCAGAAGAGCTAAGGAGGTGTCAGGAAGATTGAGCTGTTGATAGGCAAGCTTCTACTGTAAATATGACAAAACCAAACACGTAGTCAGCGGGATGTATTGGGAAGACTGCTCCATTTGGAAGGCCTACAGTCAGTCAGGGAGATGAGAATGGCTGTAAGAGTTTTCAAAAAGATAAGATGCTGGCTGATTCTGGTTGTGTTTTTTGTTTTGTTTTGTTTTGTTTGTTTGTTTGTTTTTCTCCATTAGCTGGAGTTGGCACTGTTAGACCCAGACACAGATGTATTAGGACTAAGGTGACAGCAGCCTCCAATGAGCCCAGCAATGTGCAGCACATTCGTGTCTTTCTTATGGTTCAGCCATGCAGTTACCCTTCCTTCCCCTTTCCTTCCAGTTCGGATGGGAGCTGTGTGTGGCCCCACAGCACTGATGGCCGTACAGGGTGGAGGCTTCGGGCTGCAGGGCCGCCCCGCTGTGGATGACAAAGGCAGAGCTGTCCCCAAACGGCAGTGGGAGGCTGAATGTGGCATGTTGCAAGCCAGGGAGAACAGCCGAACAGCAAAGAAAACAAAGACAGTCCGTCACCAGAAGATGTGCTGCCAGTGGCTTTCCACTTGGTCTTTTTATTACACTTAAACATCGTGCCAAAGGTTTGGGAGCCTCACTGGCTCATGACCAAACAGTAAGGCTTGTTTAGCACACACAATTTCAGCATGAAGCCAGTGCAGAAAGGGGGTGGTGGTAGGAAGAGAGAAGAAAGTATGAGAACTGTTCTGAGAAAGAAGATGGATTTGGGTGTAGCCACACGGAGTAGGCGAGTCCATTTTTGACAAATTCCATAAGATTAATGGACTCAAATGAAAGAAATAGTAAACTTTGGGAGGGGAGTGGAAACTGAAAAGTGGAGTTTCCTGGAAAGGAGAGAATGGGAGTTGAGGAGAGTTTGGGAGCAGAATCTGGGAGAGGGAGGTAATGGAGGAAGTCATGGGAAGGACAAGCATACAGAAGGCATACAAAGAAACACCTGAAGAAAAAACAGAGAGGTGTCTCATGAATGTAGAAAGTGAGGGTGAGAATCAGTATTCTGCTGGGAGGCTCATCCACACAGGGTGAAGTTTACTGCAGGACTTCCAGATGAGAAAATTGGGAAGGACTGTGACTTTACTGGAGCTGTTTGACTGGATAAAAAATACAGGTCCTATCGAGACACCAGGGATGACTATGGAGGAAATTTTCAGACTGCTCTGGAATATCTTCTCCGGGTGGAGAGCATTTTATACCATAAATGAAATGTTAATAACAAAACCACACTTATTCTATTTTGTGAACACAGTAATTGCTCCGGAATAAAATCAGTTTTATTCATGCTAGAGAATTTGCGTGACTTACGCTAGTGCATTTGGCAAAGTACAGAGGTCCAAATGATGGCTATAATACTTTTTGGGTCTTGGACTGAATACATTGAAGTTGTGTTGTTTTATTAGCATATTGTTTTTTACAATCTTGCTGTTAAATGGTATTGCGTGTTATGCTTGAGGGATGTGCCTTTCTGATTATGGACTTATTTGGGTGGAGGAACTAGCAGAGAGAGGAATGTGACTCAAGGAAGGGATGTGGGGGTTACTGCTGATGTCTGCGGGAGAAAGTGGAGTCAGAGATCTCCTGCAAATTTGTTAACTTCTGTAATGTCTTAGCTACTAAGCAGGAATGGGCTCAGGAGACAGATGAAAATGTAAAACCTCTTCTCCTACTATTACTCTAAACTCTTTTACTAACCACGTAAAGGTACTTTGTCCAAGATGGATAAACCACAGCCTTACTTACAGGGTACTTTTGCCAAGATGACTGTCACACATGGTCTGCCCTTACACACCAATTGACGAATAATCACAACTTTAATAATTAAACTTCAGTTATCCTAGTGTCTCTGTAGTTTAAAACACAAAATCAAAAAAATACCAAGATACCCCCATGCAACTTCTGATTTATGTAATTTCTGTTTTCTTTCCTGTGTTTTCTTAATGAGCAGAATCTTTCAGAAGTTAAGGACTTGGGAATTTGCAGTTACAGTACAGTAACTCTTTAAAATGCACTTCTAATATGAAAAATTATACAGCCATAACCAAGAAGTAATAGCAGTAATATCCTGCAAATCATTGATTCATAAGACTATAATCCTTGTTTTGATGCTTGGGTTTTTGTTTGAATACGTTCACTTTTCTATCCCATTTGTTATGAGGTAGCCCCAAAAATCAGGTTTTTCAAGTGCTTTTGAGCTTCAGGAAGTCTGATCAGTTGTGACTGGGAAGTGTTCATATCTGAAGACGAAGCAGTACACTTTTTAAGCTTTAGCACACAGCATTTGTGCCACTTGGTGCAAGCAGCAAAGAGGCTGCCATCCCCACATCTGCAGGCAGCGTTACTTACCATTACTTCTTGTGTGGAGCGTACGTGGTCACAGTGTGAATGTCCCTGTATAAAGGACATTAGGGATTGTGACCTGAGCAGTCCTGGGTGTGATAATGACCAAGTGCTCCTTAGGGATTGGCTGTGTGTGGGGAAAGGGATGGGGACAAGCACAAAGCTTTTCTTCTGGAGCTTGCACACCATGTAGAAGTCCTGCTCAGTGTCTATGTGAGGTTGGCTCTGTCACTCCACTGCTTTCAAATAAAGAAGCTGACAGTCTTCAGGCACACAAAAGTATGATATTAATTTGTACTCTACTGTGACTCACTAATATAATTAGAAACACACTGTGTTTATTTGTCTCCCTAAAACTAATGAGCCTAACTTACTGCTCCTTTAGGAATATTGAGGTACATCCCGGGTTTCCATGGATCACAAGCAGAGGCTAGCATTTTCACACTCACCATCTTTGTTTACTTAAAAATTTCATAATTCCCTACCACACATTAATTCCCAAATGCAACCACTCATAAATCAATACAGAGCAGCTTGTTTATCTTGGGAGTGAGGCATCAATTCAGCAGGTTAAGAATTTTGTAACAAAAGCATTTTGGACAACTGTGATTTGCTGCAATCACAGCTGCTAATGAGTGACTCAGAGTTGACAGGACTTTTACTGAGGCCGCTCACTGCATGCAATTTTTGCTTAAAACCAAAGAAACTCCCAAAGCAGAACCCCCTACAAGGAGTGCTGATGTCCTGCAGTTAAATAGTTGTCACGTCGGACTGAGGAGGGACTTCATTGAGTTTCTTACATCTCAGAAGTGCTCTGGTGTGCCTGTCATGAGCAATGTCAGGGCTGTTCTATGCACTATGTTGAAATTCCTAGGAAAATGAAAATGTGTGGCACCTGAGACCATAGGAATGGATGATTTTGTGGGTTGCAGGTGAATAGTCTGATTATTTGCTCCAGCTGATGCTTGGATGTCTCTACAGGCTGTGCTGGGTCGAGCAAGAGTCAGACAGAAAGAGCCATGTTATGGTGTCCATATCCTCATGAAAATGACTTTCAGTTGGCTTGGGGCAGACCCAGGAACCAAAATCCTGCCCTGTCAGAGGAGCCTTTCACATGGGTAGTGTGATTGTCAGCTCTGAGTCTCTGATCCTCAGTTTCTTTGCACGAAGTCTTGAAGGATATGGTTTTCTCCCTATGTGGCGTAGGGATATGTTTCAAAGTGAGAACGCTTTCCAGGCATTCCTACTAACCCTTTCTGAACTGTAATTGTCTTAATGTACAGTATTCTTTAATTTTACTAGTAAAACTTATGAAATACCTGCCCAGTCTTATTCAATAAGGGTAATGTACTATCTTTATTTTTATGGTATATTCTGTTACTGTAACAAAGGTGTAGGAATTAAGGTAAAATAATGTGTCATGAGGATCTGGATCATGAGGAAGCTAGTAGGGTGTAGCAGGATGAGGTATCTAAATGTAGTCATTTTGAATAACCAGTCCACATCACAGTTGTCACAGAAAGTCAAATTTTCACTATTAGATCCTAGTGAAATGAAGGTTCACATCAGCATTCAGTGCAGGTTTTTCTCCTACTTTGTATGTTATCATTTAGAAAATAAAGGTGTTTTTTTTTTTTTCTTTCAACTTTTCACTTTTCAGAATCGTTTCCAATTTGTATGATTAAGATTGATTATGTTGGATGTCAGTACATTCCCTATTTTTATAATAATGTGATTTTGAAATGCAATACATTACAGTGCTTGGTTTAGTGTAATATGACTACACCACCATAAAAACAGTTTGTTCCCCCAAAATCCAAACAAACAAAACATGTTCTGTGTTTACTTGATGGGTTCAACCACAAGAAATTTGACCTTTACTGAATTTGCATGCTTTTTCTGCAGTTGAAAATGTACAACATCCAACACATTCATCTAATCTGGTATTAAAACTACTGTAAGAGATTATTGTTTCAATATGTAACATCTCAAAATAATACAAGTGGAGCATTTTTTATTTGCTATACAATGCAAGAGCAAACATTTAATACTTTAAAAAGATAAAGAGACTTAATTTCAGGTGGCAGTTAATATTATATAGGGAGAAAACTGCCTGTGTTTGTGGATACCATTATTTGTTTATGTAGGACTTTATATCTTTATATCATTCTCTTTATCCCTCTGACCTCATCTAGTTTATGAAGGTTGTAGGGAGGGGTTGAAAGCAAGACTTATTGACTTTGCTAGCTTATGCCATCTGCAGATTTGTCTTCCTTTGTCTTTGGTAACCAGAAGTTACGGGATCAGTAAACTTGGAGACCAGAGCACTGATCATGGAGAATGTGGGTTCCAAAAAAAATCAGGCTAGTTTTTATAAAGTACAGAGCTGAACTTCCCAGTAGTGCCAACCATCTGGGACTCTGTGCAGAATCAGCGGAAACCATCAGACAGTGTAGCTGTACATTCGGAAAGAGGACAACAACCCTGCAATTTGTGTTTCTGGGTGTTAGAGCAGAACTGATCAACCCAGTTCCCTTGTAGCCCTTGCACATCAGTGCATAGGGTTGAGATGGAATAAGGGAAACTGGAAGCTGGTCTCACAGTGAAGCTAAAGTAGCTTTATGTAACTATGTCAATAATGTTTAGTTAACAGGGCCAAGGGTTTATGCAAGTTTCACAAAAAATCTTGAAAGTAGAATGAGGGAATGGATGCTGTGATCAAATGTGCCAGTGTTGCTCCATGCGTTTTTGTACTCTTTTGTATTCTTTTGGGACATCTGCAATTCTGGAAGCCTCTTGGATGTTACAATCTGCATAAACTCCTCCAAAGTGTGCAAAGATTAGGTAAGACTGGCAAAGAGTGATCTAAACAAATCTGACTGTTTCTTCAGGGTTACCTCAATAACAACAAGCTCAGCATCATTTTGAAACCACAGGCCATATCAAACCACAAATCATAACATTCCTAAGTGGTTCAAAATATGGCCATGTGTGCAAAGACAAGAAGGTCACATTTAAAAAGCTGTGTTTAAGAGGCATTTGAACACCTAACTACTGTAGCCATAAGCCTAGGTTCATAAAGTAGCTCCGTGACTCACTTTCTGATTTTTTTTTTTCCTTTAGATATCAGTTTCTGTCTCCAGATAGTAAAGTCCTTAAAGAACCAGCCTAAATAAAAGTTCCCTCTTCACACAGAAGAAATCCATGCCCAGAACAGAGACAAAACCACTGTCAGCCCTGCTGCAGATGAATGTACTAATGAGAGGCTCTGCCTTACCACAAGGAGTTGCAGGGCTCTGTGTACCTACCTACTGGAGCTGGTTTCTGGAGCTCTGGATTTCACTGCCCAGTCTCTAATGCAGTGGGTTTTTAAGAGCTAGACCTCTGAGTAAATCCACCAAAGTGCAATGCATGGGTAAATAATTGCTAGAGGAAAGAAACGATGGCAAAGTGTTAATGAAAGCCTAAGAGCCTTCCTGAGTGTATTGTGTTGTGGCCAGGTGTACCAGTATTAACCACTCAATGGCAAGATGCTGGTGTACATCACACCAAAATACATGATTCCAGAAGGTGCTGCATACCCTGGAGGTCCCACTGACCTGGTGCTTCTCAGGGTTTGCTAAGCACCAGAGCATCCTGGTTTGGTCCATGGCCAAGCTGATTGATAGGCAGTTTGAAGGCAAGCAAAACACAAGTTGGTTATTTGTTAAATTTTTGGAAGGATAAAGGTGTACTAATATTTATAGTCCTGAATTTATCTTAATAGATCTAAGCCAATCCACTGAAGCTGTAAGGAAAATGCAGACAGCTGCATGATACTCTTAGATGTCTGCTTAAATAGAGGTAAATTAATGACAGCAAAAGGGAGAATTTTTATGTTCGGGTTTTTTTGAGGGTGGGGAGGCAGTGAAATGTTGCAACACACATTTTTCCAGTTGAAGCCTTATCTGGAATTTGTAAATGCATTTGTCTCCTCCTTTCCACACAGCTGGATGTGCAGGTTGTGTCCTGGAGCTGGAACGATCACTCCTTCTTATCTGGACAGTGTTAGCCAAGCACTGCTTTTGAGCAGTATCATCTCATGGCACCTTTGTCTAATGCATAACAACTAGAAAAAGAGAAACTGTGTTTGAAGAGAGTTCTTAAATATTTACGCAATTCAGAAGATGCTATTAAAATACTTCTATTCCATAAGCTTGCTGAAACACAGTAAGTAAACCAAAAGGGAGGAAAGGTTATTCCACGAGCAGTGGAGCTAATGTAGCATGATTTCCTCCAAATTTGTATGCTCTGTCACCCAATACCTCTCCCTGCAATAGGCCAGTTTCCTTTCCAGTCTCCCATGAGATCTGCATGCCAGTAACTTGAGTTCTTCTTGTCCTGACAGTATTTCCAGTCCAGCACTTGCATCTGTGATCCTGTTTATTTTTTTTTTCCCTTGTGCTTCTGAAGTGAGAAACACAAACTAGAACTAGGAATGGGCTGATGAGCCAGGCAGCACCATGTGCTGAGGGGTCACCCAATATACATGCACTGAACAGCCTGCTACATAATGCCAAAGGGAAATGGGAATAGCTTGTTCTCCAGATTTGACCTCTATAAGAATCTCTCTCTCTTTTTTTTTTTTTTTTTTTTAAAGAAAAAAAAAGGAAACAAACAAACAAACAAACAAAAAGAAATGTAGAACCATAGAATGGCTTGGGTTGGAAGGGACCTTACAAATCATCTAGTTCCAACCCCCCTGACATAGGCAGGGATGCCAGAAATCCTCCTGTAGATATTTAACAGCTCAGTCATTACCTATCTTTGAGATACCTAGTTGAGTCACACAAGCTGAAACGGATCAAGTTCAAAAGTGAGAAGGAGAGACTGAAAAAGCTTTCTTCCCTGGACAGGTATGCTGAAAATATGTAAACTAGTAAGAATATCTGCCATTTAGGAGTAATACACATAGTGTAAGCTATCCGAGGCATTTTGAATGCATGTAATTATTATTGTATAAAAATTTATATAAATAAAAAAACGGGCAATTTATTAATTGGGTAATTCAATGTGTATAAAGTTTGGCATAACAGCCAAAAGGCTGCCCTCTTGTGCCATTGAGCTGGAGGTGTCATTTGTAAATTAGTAAATGGGCTCAGTGCCTGCTCTTAGTTCTTTAGTCTTAATTATCTAGTTTATGAAGAACAGAATTCATGCTGTACATATCCTTTTCTTGAAGTGCCGTCCTCTTTAAAAGAAGAACCAAAAGTATCTCTGACTTTGCAGATTACTTATTGATTAAGATTGGATAAATGTATTTAGGCTTTTGAAATTTTATTTGTTTTCCATCACTCAGCCGTGACAACTTTAGTCTACTAACTAAACATTGCTTTATGCAGCCATTCAAAAAATCTAATAAACTGAGTTTATGAGAGCTGTGATGTCATATCCACACTGCATATGTCATTTTCAAGGTATCTTCTTTATAAGTGCTTTATCCCTTACATGCATACAAATCCTGTCCTTCTCATATTAATATATTTTCTCATCATTTTTGCTGTCTCTATAGTTCTTCACATAAGAATATGGTTTATCTGAAGTTCTTTCTACTTTTCTAACATTTGGAAATAGTATATTTGGAACTCTTTCTACTATTTTGTCTTAGCATTTACAATTTGATTTCTATGTTTTTAATAATCCATACCATTGTATGTGGTGTAACTTGGTTACTTCCAAGAGGTTTTCTAGTGTTGGTCACACTTGGAGAGTTTTCTGCACATGGCTCTGGCAATTACATTCTAGTCTCAAGAAATGTGACTGTATGCTTAAACTATTTTCTGCCTTTCTCTTTCCTTCTGGACCAGGTGGTATCTTTTTGGCAAGGTGACGGATCACCCACATCCATTGTGTCATTTGGGCAGCCTTTAGTAATTGCTGCCCATGCCCATTACTACTGCAACAAAGCATCCTGGGGTAGCGTGGCTGCTTTCTCTGTCAGTGTCAAAATATACCCTTCAGAACTGGAGAGACTTTATTGCAGGTCATTATGTTAATTTTTTAGAAGGGCTCCTCCTATGTTTTGTCATATGTTCAATCCAGGTTGCTCTGATACCTGAGCTACCTGGTCGTTTCAGAGTTTTTCCTGCCTCTCTCCTTCAGTCTTCATAAGATTCAGCTCAAATAATATGTTAAAAAGAGCAAGGGTAATGCAAACATGCTTCAAGAAAAAGTGGAATTGAAAAGGCACTCATGAGAAGAGGTGCAGATACAGGTGAAGTATAGAAAACAAGAAAGGGTAATTCAAAAACCTTGAGCTGCTTCTTGGTGTTTTTATTGGATCTGGACCTTGTCAATGCATCCTCAAAGAGTACCTCTGCTTTTCCATGATCTCAGGGTATCAAAAAGAGTCTCTGTCCTGTGAAATATAGTGTGTCCTATAACTGTATAGCTTAGTTATGTTTTGTGGGTTTTGGCTTAGTTGGTTTCTGAGTAACAATAACAGAATGTAAATCTTACCCTAAGCTTTCTCACCAAGACTCTCTTTTCTGATCATTTCCTGTCTGGAAAACTTCTTGTTGCCTTCTACCAGAGCCTTACTCTCACCTATCAAAACCAGATGAATTAACCATAGACTCCTTGAACCCAAAGGGACCTCTTGTCTTGCCTGGTTTTACAACTGAACAAATCTAATGATTATCTCTGACTGAGCACTTTTTTTTTTTTTTTTTTGAATCTTCACATCTTTCCCGTAACCTCCATTTTGACCTCCATTTTAAGCAAGATTAATTTTATATAGAGAGAGCCAATTGGTGAAGCTTTTTCCAATGCTCCAGTGGCAGCATATGCTGTATAATCTTTCTTGACAATTTGAAAGTACTGCTGGTTTATCTGAGAGTAGGATAATGCTCTCTATCTTAAACGGGTTAAAATGTTAAATGCTGAGGTAGTAAAATGCTGAACTGAATAAGACTGGGGCCAGGTGTCTCCAAACACATGGTGAAGTTAGACTTGTAGTTTTTTTAACCATGTGCTGGAAAACAGTTCATGGCCATGTCAGCATATTCTGTCTCTTGATCAAAAGCTTGTTATGGCCTACACTTTGTCCAGAAGTCCTCCCAACCATTCCATAAATCCTTTACATTTTTTCAGAGGCAGATGGTTTATATTTTCCATTCTCTGTTAAAGCTGTTTTGGGATAAAGTCTTTTATCTTTCAATGACTTGAATTGAGAAATAAACACCCATCCATTATATTATTTTTCTTCAGCTGAGAAAGATTCTGCAAAATACTCTTTAAGATTATTACCTTTGCACTAGAAGTCTTAGGACTATGTAAAGGGGTATTATTTGAAATACTTACCATAGGGTTTATAACATTAAGTCACAAATCATTTTTAATTTATGCTGAATTCATATAGTGCTTTGCAGACGAATACCTCTAAGTATTTTATAGGAAAACTCTAATTAAGCTCTAAAGCTCTTTCTGAGGCAGTGAAAAATGGATGAGAATGCCTAAAGCAGATATATGGAGATGCTAAGTAGCCTGAAGTGGTGCTGCTGCAGGAAGGAGACAGAACTGACCAAGATCCCAAGTTTCTAGTCTCCATCCAGTGCTTAGCCGTGGGACAGTGCTTTTCTGACTATTGGTCGAGCACAGTATTTTCTCCTGTCTCCTGGTCTCCAGAGAAATAACAGTATTGACCTGGTTCCTTTCTCATCTGCTCCTCTGAGAATGAATTGTTTGTTTTAATGTATTTTAACTGGAAACTATCTTCTTCAGCCAGTGCTGCATAGAAGTGGGTGTAGCCTCCATGCTAGTCATTCTTTCACTGATTGAGCAGTCCAGACATAAAGTTCAGAGGAAGCAAAGTCATAACACTTGCAGTAAATTTTCTTTTGCTAATATTCTTAATAAGAATCCAACTGTATTATGCTAACCATGAATTAACTCCAGCTTGTCAGCCTTCAGACATCTAGCTTTTAGTTGGGAAGAGCCACATGACATATGGTCACCCAGTGAGCGATACTCTACGTGCATTTATGGTAATTACCTTAGAGATACAAAAATTCATCCAATATGAGTGGAAAGGGACAATCAACACTTCACCATTTCTATACTTCCCTTCTTCTTCTCTCTATTTTTTTCTTTTTATAAGGATGGGGTGGGGGTGGGGTGGGGGGGGGAATTGAGGGGGGGGGGGCTCACATTCTTTCCTATTGCTTTCACAGAGAGTAACACAGCTCAGCACAGAAGGGGTGAACAGCTATATGGGGCAGGCACAGAAAATCAAGAGTGAAGGAGGATGGGAAAAAACAGTGTTGCCACTAGACACATTGTGCAGTGAAACTGCACCCTCTCTGATACCACAGAGTCAAGATTTGGTAATGTACCAAAAAGTCGTGTGGTGATATTCTTGTCTGTATGCATTGAATCACCGGAAAGCAGTTAGCTGAAGCAAGATACAGTTCTTGAAAAATTCCTGCATTTCTACATGTTTTTCTTTTCACCTTAGTCAAAGGATATTTTTTTATCTGAAATTTAAATCCTTCATTTTGAATTTAGATCCTTGTAGATTGTTGAGGGATTTTTGAAACAGCAAAGATCCCATGGCTTGCTGCAGCTGAGCAAACCAAGCTACCAGGACGACTATGAGAAGTTCCCATGACAGTGTTCCCACATCGCCCAATTGAGGAATTTAGAAAAATATTGTTGCCAGCAGCTGGCTTCAAGGACAAGGTCTATGTGTCTGCTAATCACAAGGGGGTTGTTTTCTTGCAGGTGGGGTTGTTTTCGTGCAGTTGTTTGTCTGAGTGCTTTTGACCAATAATCTTGTGTGAGACACTATCCGCCCCTGTTAAGTTCACTATAAAAGTCAGGCTATTCAGGTAATAAAATGGAGCATGATCTGACCATATTAGTGTCTGTCGTGATTTCAGCTGCTCTTCCTGCAACAGTAGATATGTTACTATTCCTTATTTTTATAGTTACCAGTTGATCATATATCTGTTCATAGTTACTTTTTTGCTAGAATTATAATTAGTATTTTGAGAAGTATATCAAATGGTAATTGCTGCCATTAGTGAGTGATATTCAGATATTTAACTGTTTGTTGTTCATAGCTGATATTAAAAAAGATAACACAAAATGTATAAAAATAAAATAAAAAGTGGAAAAAAAAAGTGAACAAAGGTAATTAAGATAATTGTGAAAAAAAGAAAACAAAACACCACAATCCAATCCAATCCAATCCATTCAATGTTTTATTTCATTGTACTTTTTTTGCTAATTTGAAGTGTCATTTTCACATTTTTCACCAAAATTAATGCTTTCTATTTGCTGTGAAAGATATCTACATATCTATATCTGCATCTATATCACTTATATCTATGCCATCTATATCATCTATATCTACATTGCCTATACATCCTACCACTGCTATATAGGAGTATTTGTCTTGGAAGCTGAGCTAACACATGTACATACAACCTTCTTCTGTCTGTTGTTGGCAAAAGCAAAGCTAAGGATTGAGTCTTGGGTGTGACATCTCAGGTTTTAAAGACTTTTGAAGAGGAAGCATGAAGCAATAGTAGAAAAATAAATTAAAAAAAAAAAAAAAAAAGGAACAAAGCCTGCAATACAGGAATACCAAATGCAACACACTAGTATTATTTCACTACTTAAAGCCTGTATTGCTAAGCTATTTTACTCCTTATCTGTTTTGCTGGAACCTAACAATCTCTCCTAACAATAGCTTCTCTTTATTTCACCAGTTGGTCACAGTGGATTGAATGTTCAAGATCTGATTTCTGAAGGTATTGGAGAGGCTGGTCCTTTCTGTGTGTTTAGATGGTTTGTTAGTTGTGTGTGTGCATTTTTTGATACTGCAGCCATTTTGTGGTGGTAATCATTTTTATACAAAAGAGAAAAGATAAGAGAGTTTTGGAAGCAAACACAAGGACTTTTAGGTATTTGAGAAAGAAGTGTGTTTGCATGAAGTTTTTAGCATATGAAGTGTAGCATTAGATATTTTTTATTTGTTTGTTCATTTGTTTGTTTTGCAACAACAGTCTTTCACACCACTTTGCTTGAGCCCCCCTGACCATCATGGGTCTTCCCTCTAGGTCAGACCAGATGGCTTCCAGAGGTCTCTGACAACCTCAACTGATTCTGTGTTACACATATTAAAACATGCAATGTAAATAAGTAAGCAGATGTTCAGAATTTCCCCTCTCAGTCTCTCTCCCTCCCGCCTCCTTCTCTCTCTCTCTGTTCAAAACCTATTGTTCCAGTTCTATAATTGTTTGGACTCAATCCTGGAATTCTTATTTTTAACTTAAATATTTCAGAAATTTGTCTTGCTGTTTGTCTCCCTCATTCTTTTCCAATTAGAAACAAAACTGCTTTGCTGACAGTACTTACAATACAAAATAACAGAATCTTTAAATGCCTGTAATTCAGCTATACATGTTCACACAAAATACTCTAACAAGACCATAAAATGGTTTGGTTTGGTTTGGTTTGGTTTGGTTTGGTTTGGTTTGGATTGGATTGGATTGGATTGGATTGGATTGGATTGGATTGGTTTGGTGTGGCTTGGAAGGAACCTTAACGAACACCCACTTCCATGGGAAGGGACAGCTCCCACTAGACCAGGTTGTCCAGGGTCTTGTCCAACCTGACCTTGAACACTTCCAGGGATGGAGCATCCACAGCTTCTCTGGGCAGCCTGTGCCAGTGCTTCATCACCCTCTGAATGAAGGATTTTTTCCTTATATCTAATGTAAACCTACACTCTTTTGGTTTAAAACCATTACTCTTTGTCCTGTCACTCTACTCCCTGACACAGAGTCCCTCCCCAGCTTTTCTGTAGGCCCCCTTTAGGTACTGGAAGGCCGCTAGAAGGTCTTCCCAGAGCCATCCAGGCTGAACTCCAGGCTGAACAACCCCAACTCCCTCAGCCTGTCTTCACAGGAGAGGTGCTCCAGACCTCTGATCATCCTCATGACCCTCCTCTGGACTCACTTAAATAACTCTGTGTTCTTCTTGTGTTGGGGGCCCAAGAGCTGAATGCAGCACTCAGGTGGGGTCTCACAAGAGCAGAGCAGACCAAAGGGGAAGAATCACCTACCTCAACCTGCTGGCCATGCTTCTTTTGATGCAGCCCAGGACATGGTTGGCTTTCTTATCAGCCAACATCCCGAAGCCCTTTTCTTCAGAGCTGCTCTTAATCCATTCTCTGCCCACCCTGTATTTGTGCTTGGAGTTACTCTGGCTCAGACACAGGATCTTGCACTTGGCCTTGTTGAACTTCATGAGGTTCACACAGCCCACCTCTCAAGCCTGTTCAGGTCCATCTAGATGGCATCCCTTCCTTCCAGTGTGTCGACTGCAACACATAGCTTGGTGTCATCAGCAAACTTGCTGAGGGTGCACTAGATCCCACTGTCCATGTCATCAACAAAGACGTTAAACAGCATAGGCCTCAGTACAGACCCCTGAAGAGCACCACTCATTGCTGGTCTTCACCTGGACATTGAGCCATTGACCACAACTCTTTGTGTGACCATCAAGCCAATTCCTTACCAACCAAGTGGTCCATCCATCAAGTCCATTTTCCTTCGTTTTAGAGGCAAGAATGCTATGGGGGACAGTGTCAAATGCCTTGCTCAAGTCCAGGCAGACTATATCAGTTGCTCTTCCCTTATCCACCAATGCTGTAATCCCATCATAGAAGCCACCAAATTTATCAGGCCGGATTCACCTTTAGTGAAGTCATGCTTGCTGTCACCAATCACCTCCTTTTGAACCATGTGCCTTAGCATAGTTCCTATGAGGATCTGCTCCATCACCTTGCCAGGCACAGAGGTGAGACTGACTGGCCTATAGTTCCCCAGGTCTTCCTTTTTCCCTTTTTACCAATGGGGATGATTTTCCCCCTCTGGGGACTATTTTTCTCCTTTTTCCTTCTGAAGTCAGTGGGAACTTCATCAGACTGCCATGACTTCTCAAATGTGATGGAACATGCTTAGCAACTTCATTGGCCAGTTCAGTCAGGACCCTTGGATGCATCTCATCAGGTCCCCAGGGACTTGTGCACCTTCAGGTCCTTCAGATGGTCTTGAACTTGGTTTCTCACAGTGGGCAAGTACATCATTCTCCCAGTCCTTGGATGTGGATTCTGTGAATTAGGCAGTGATAGTAGTAAGGGAAAAAGCATGGCAGCAAAGGTGGCAATAACAATAAACACAGTCGTTGGGCAAGAGTCAGCTTAGTCCCAGTTTCAGAGGGACAGACATAATGTTAAAATGAAATCACCATTCCCCATTGTGAAGTCTTCAGTTCTTGAATTCTTGCTTATTATGATCACACCACTTTTTTTTTTTTTTTTTTTTTTTTTTTTTTTTTTCACAGATGACACAGTGAATTTGGGGAGAGTACTGAGATAATCCTTGGGATATACTCCAGCCATCATTGTTCTGCTACATGATACTCACAAAAAGGAACCATTAAGATATTTTGTTTGATCCCAGATTGTCATTTTATGATACAATAAAATATGTTGATGTAACTGAAGTATCTGTTATGTGAGTGAAGGAGAAAATGATTAAGTAGTAAAAGTAGCATGGTGGCAGAAATTTAGGTTTTTTTTTGTTTTTTTTTTGTTTTTTTTTTAGATATAACAATTGTGTTAACTAAACTTTGAAAATATCCCAGTTTGAAAATTAAAAGTAAACAAAGTGAGTAAATTCTGTTGTTCTATTTAGAGATAGAATTCTGTATTACCGCATTTGGTCCAATAAGTTTGTTTGGGATACTTCCCCTAAATTTTTTAAAAGAAAGTACACAGTATCCGAGCAAATTCTCCAGCAATAGGATTGATTCCATAATTTAAAGAATGAAAATGGAAGTAATGAAACTGAGAGTGGGATAAAACAATTTAACGGTGTGCTTTAAGACTCGTATAGAGTTATTTAAGGATGACTTAATTACCAAGGGATAGTAGAGTGATGCGTATATGGAGAGGTAGCTCCTAAAGGTGTAACAGAAAGAGCAAATAAATCTTCAGATGAGGGCAGATATATCTTTAGAAAGTATATCATACACTGTGCTCAGTGTTGCTATTTTTTTTGTTTCATTTAACAACATTTTTCTGGCCCTGAGAAGCAGCAGTTAAATACAGTATGCCAAATAATGCCATATTAATGACACTGCCATGATATATTTATATATATATAATATTATATGTGCTGTGCTATGCTCATTTCCTGAGTAGGCTGCACCTACCCTGTATCTTATTACAGCATTGGCCAACAATTACAATCCAGAGATTTGTGGAAAGAGCTCAGCTGCTGTGAAGTCTGTGTTTTGCCCTCTGTGCTTTCCAAATCAAAATGGAGAGATGATCTTAGAGTTCAACACTTGAGATTTCCAGGTCTTTTGAAATGAGGTTTGAAAGAATTATGTGAAGTGCTGGGGTTTAACGTACTCTTGTTGCTATACCAGTGTTAAGAAAGAAAATACAGCCCTAACAGCAAAAATATGAAGAGGGGAATAAGGATGAGGGAGAACAGTCAGATTTGGCAGAAGGGTCAAAGGGTCACTTGGGGTTATTAATGTTTTGCAAAATCAGCCATCCTGGGAGTTGAAATATCTGTAATGGCAAGCCCACATCAAATAAATGTGATGCCAGTAAACAAACCCAAGGAAAAGAAACTGGAGGTTCTCAGGTAATGACTCCGCATGTTAAACACAATTCTTCAGGTCCACCTAGAAATTTTGTGAATCCCAAAGACCTCCATGCACAAACACGAAGTTTGTGCATGCCTCTGAGGAAATCACAACCAGCTGTCTGCCTAAACAAGTTCTCAGAGCCCAACCCCAGGGCTAGCAACACGCTAAAGTGTGCAGAGAAGGATGATCGGTGGACAAAAAGGATGAAAAAAAAATACAAGTGATTATTTTTTTAGCAGCAATATTTCTTCCTTTACAAATTCTATACAGTTCTGGCACACCAGCATAGAGCAGAAATTAATCTGATGGATTAAATGAGATACATATGTGAAAGTGAATATGAGACAAGAAAGTGATCCTTTGTTTAATGTCAGTGAGATGTCTCAGCATTTGCCTGTGTGATGATGGAGGTAACTGTTTGCTGAATATGCTTTTATGTATAAACTTTTGTTGTGTAATCCCTGAAAAATAAGAGTGTCCATATGGATGACCATCAAACTATTCAAATACAAACATCTGCATGTTGTGGGTAATATTCG